>NC_086363.1:7803154-8001152 GCF_036324505.1 Eleginops maclovinus | reverse complement strand
TGTTATTCTAGTCACATGATGTCCGTCTGGACAATTAGCCATCACTACTAAAGTACCTCAAAGTTAGCAGCTACTACAGGACAGTTGTATTTGAGTGCATTACACCACAGAATGAATGAATAAATAACTAAAATACATTCAACTATGTTGTGCTTCTCAGGCTATGAAAGCACATTAGCAACAAATGTCCCCTTTTTGGAATGAGCAGAACCATAGGAAAGAAAACTACCAACATACTCAGTGAAATAGTGGTATGTATTATGTTTTCAACCATTACACGAGCAATGAAGTAGGTAGTATTCCTGTACCCTTGGGTCACATGATCAAGTGAGCATGAGCTTGAGCATTTATAGCTTTTATCATAAATTCCAACACAACGTATAGTGGGTCATATTGGATTAACACCGGAGCTCTCAGAAATAGTGTTTATATTCAACATGGAGAGGGGGTGCACCGTTCCTGGAGGTACTGCAATACCAGGTCGATGCGTGGAGTGGACGGAGCAAGCCCCTATTCCATCTCCCTATTCCAAAAATCAATTTAATATATGGTCCCCGGGTAGGGGACGTATCAGATATTAAACTGATAAGAACAGATACTACACTTGATCTTAGCCAAAAGGCCGAGAAGCGATACTGCAGATGGGTCGGCAGGAAAGGAGTGACTCGCCGCACTGCTCCTTTCAGTGACGGTTCAACAGGCTTTTTATAATTACAAAACACAGCAACAAATGAAAACATGCCTTTTCATGTTTGCTCATCTTTTAGTACCATTCATCACTGAAAAATGACTCTGATTGGACAATCTTGTTAGAAAATGTTATGATAGTGAAGCCAGTTAATGTTATTTCTAGTCACATGATGTCCGTCTGGACAATTAGCCATCACTACTAAAGTACCTCAAAGTTAGCAGCTACTACAGGACAGTTGTATTTGAGTGCATTACACCACAGAATGAATGAATAACTAAAATACATTCAACTATGTCGTGCTTCTCAGGCTATGAAAGCACATTAGCAACATATGTCCCCTTTTTGGAATGAGCAGAACCATAGGAAAGAAAACTACCAACATACTCAGTGAAATAGTGGTATGTATTATGTTTTCAACCATTACACGAGCAATGAAGTAGGTACGTATTCCAACGTATAGTGGGTCATATTGGATTAACACCGGAGCTCTCAGAAATAGTGTTTATATTCAACATGGAGAGGGGGTGCACCGTTCCTGGAGGTACTGCAATACCAGGTCGATGCGTGGAGTGGACGGAGCAAGCCCCTATTCCATCTCCCTATTCCAAAAATCAATTTAATATATGGTCCCCGGGTAGGGGACGTATCAGATATTAAACTGATAAGAACAGATACTACACTTGATCTTAGCCAAAAGGCCGAGAAGCGATACTGCAGATGGGTCGGCAGGAAAGGAGTGGCTCGCCGCACTGCACCTTTTAGTGACGGTTCAACAGGCTTTTTATAATGACAAAACACAGTGAACATCGAAAACGCACATTTTTATGTTTTAGAAAGATTTGCCTGCAATAAATGAATACGAACGCATGCGTTTGTTGAATAACGTTATAGTTGTGAAGCGAGTCGGTTGTATTTCTGGTCACGTGACGTGCTTTTGGCCAATAAGTTATCCCTAACAAAGAATACCTTAAATTGCTCTCTACACCTTTAATATACGTACACGTGATTGTTTATTCTGTCAAATATGCGATTGGGATCAATTACAACTTGTTCTAATGACGGGGTCGTGTGTATGGTATAAAAGGAACATAATAAAAAGGTTTACCTTTGAGAGGTAGTGCCACAACGACTCATAGAGGTCTGTCTCCCTCTCGTGACGGAACCACAGAACTCGGTAACTTCAGCAGCTTATACATTTTCCGTGTATTTTGCATAGTAGTCCGAAAATATTCATATAGTGGCAACTGTGGGCCAATAATAATATGAGAAAGTGTGTTAAACTCGTTAAAATATCACAGTGATAATACAATTAAACCATGCATAAATGAAAACTCATTTCACCGACACTGTGTCACAAGCTCGCAGTGAAACTTTCACAGCTTTCGGTAGATCTGATAAAGTAAACGTCAAAATAAAATTTGGTTTCAAAGTGGAACGAAAAAATGTAATACCAACTCATTAAACTTTTTTTGAAATTGTTTCAAAAACGTAATTAAAATTATTTAGAACTGAGAGAGTACAGTACGCAGTTATGCTAAACCACGCCCAATGGCTTTGAACTTCGACGTGAACGAGAACCGACGAGCAACACCTAAGTTATATTTTAATTTTAACATAAACTCTTAAATAGCGTAACATAGCATTATTTATCAGCAACAGCGTGGGATGAAGGCAAGGAAAGTACGTAATTATAAGATAGTTACCGTGACGTTAGCTGCTTTGGGCCAAGGTCAGAGAGACAGCCTAAACTGCTTGGCATGGCGATTCTTTCAGATTTAATAAGCAATGTTTTTTTCGGTAGTTAGCTGACATTACATTGTAATACAGACATAATGAGCGTGACTAGGGCAATAGTAGATTACAAATGTATGTATTTCTCACACTGTCACATCTAGCAGCCCATGTCGCCAGATGCTAATTCAGCTAGCACATCAGGTGGCGTCGTGTAGCTAGCAATAATCAGACGTTAGCAATACAACTAACACGACAAAAAACACTTTAAATTATCTTCAACATTACATTTAAAACACACAGATTGTGAGGAGAAATTATTATATACGCAATGCAAAAAGAGCTGGTTAGTTGTAGCATTTCTTCAGGTATCTTACCTGAACCTATCCTCTCAACGTTAATTGGAATAAAAACGACGTCAGTTTAGTGTCATGTAACAACAATTTCTAAACCTGAACCAACAGGGGCGGTGTTTACCGGTCTCGGGATGTTTGTAATGCATGTACATCGATCATAGTTTAGTGTTAAGAGTTTGATGGTGCCGAAAAGTCTTTTTTGTAGTTAATATACCAAACCATTTAAAAGCAAATTGTGGGGGTTTTTCAGTTTTACAAAAGACTGTTGTTTCAGGAATTTTCATAGATTGAAGAAACTCTGGTCACTTGAAGAGGGCAATGTTTATTAGATTGGACATTATGTGTAGACTAATCATTTATCCAAACGATCAATAAGTGCCTGACTACATAGATTTACGACTATTTATTCATTGTAAACGTTTTATCTTCGAATGTTTTTAAATGTAATGTTTCACAAATCTTTCGTTTTCAACTTAACTGCAGAATTACTACTTTTACTTTTAATGTGCTATTAATAATTCTGTACATTTAAGTACGTGATATTTGCCGAACTTTGAGCATGCATTGGTACTTTTTTACTCAAGTAATGAATCTGAATACTTCTTCCACCACTGTTTACCACGAAAGCAGATCACTTATGGGTTTCAGTCGGTGCTCTTATTCTGAAGACACAAGACCGGAAGTCCTATTACTAAAGAACCCTTGGTTCATTACGGAGGCAATAGCAATGGACGATGATCAGACAGAAGAAGAGGTGAGTTTGTTATAACTCAGATTAGTAATTACATATAAATGTATCAAATAGAATACACTCTTTCCAGAACCAGAACATTAATCTAAGTGTTTTCTATGTTGTTACTTTAACTGTTTGTTCAGAAAGTACAAGACCTGCAGCCATGTCTACAGGCTAGCTTAAACTGAACTGTTTTGTTTTTAACCCGACAGACTGCATTCGTCGTTGATGAAGTGAGCAAAATAATAAAAGAAGTAAGCAAAATGACACACTGGCTTTTGGTTCATCCTGAAAATAGAGATCGACTACCGCTGACATTTCAAACGTGTTTAACAAACTGTTGGTTGCTAAGGACACCGTAACGGTTGCTATGCACCGTCCTTCATGTGCTAGTATAATGATCAGTTATATTCATTTCAATATTCTGATTAAGTTGTGTTTTATGCATTATTTCATAAAACTCTGTTGTATTCCAGTATGATTGCAATGCTAATAGAAGGTATGACCTGTGTAAAAGTGTTCTTTATCCACTTGTAGCAATACCACATTGTAATACTGTTACAAGTCAAATTCCTGCATTCACAATATCACTCAAGCAGAAGCGCAAAAGTATGAACAGAAAACTATACTTTAGGTACAAAACGTAAAACTATTTATAATGCAGAATGGCCCATTACTGGCCCGAGTAATGGATGCTTCAATATGAATCTATTATATTATTATAAAGTATTATTATTCTAAATCTAAAAAGTAAGAGGGAGCTTAAGTTGTCAAATACATGTAGAACAGTAATACATACAATATTTCCCTCTAAACTGTATTAGTTTTAAAGTATGAAGTAGCAACATTTGAAAGTATTGGTCAATTACAAGTTTGTAAATTGTGCTTTAATACAGTGAATGTACTTCATTTCGTCCCAACACTGTTGATCTGTTCCATAATAATACCATGTTATTTAAATTGTCTCTGTAGTCAGTGGAAGCCACCATAGGAGCAAATGCCTACCAGCACAGCCGAGTGAACCAGTGGACCACCAGCGTAGTGGAGCAGTGCCTCAGTCAACTCAGCAAGCTGGGGAAGCCTTTCAAATATATTGGTACCCTGCAGCAGTAAAACAAAATATATTCTGATGGTTCTTTGGCTTGGTATTGAAAAGTAATGTATATTTTCCCCACAGTTACCTGTATCATCATGCAGAAAAACGGAGCAGGTCTGCAAACAGCGAGCACATGCTTCTGGGACAACTCTACTGATGGTAAAATACAGTAATGACATTGAATTAAATGATTGTTTACTCTTCTAATTTTTGAATGGTTAGCTTTCATAAACTGTATTTTTTTCAGTAAATATAAATGTGTACATTTGAAGTGCATACTGAATTTGTTGTGCATTACACCCAACAGGAAGCTGTGCGGTGAGATGGGAGAACAAGTCTATGTACTGCATCGTCACTGTTTTTGGGCTGGCAATTTGAACCCACTACAATGTACCTGTGTGATAGAAATATTTGGGTCTCTATATGTTTTTCAGAACCCGCCTGTTATGTTTGGTCAAGCTGGCTCTATTTGAATGAAAACGTGTGTTTTTATATAAAGAGCGATTCATTGAAATAAAACTGCTGTGTATACTTTGCTTTATTTACATGTGAAATTAAAGTGCTACATTTACAGCTTTTTTTTTCATGAAGCAACAAAAATTACAAAAACATCCAAAATATCCGGACCCACAATATCACTTAATCACCTTGAATCAAAAATGTACATTTATGTCAAAGCATTTACAAATTCAAGACTGCAGAACATTTTGAACAAATGTAAAGACAAGGCACCATCTTGATTAGAATACATATAGAGATATTTGTTTTAAAGTATATAAAACAATGCATGTAAGCAATGTTAGGAAAGCTACGGGACAAAAGCAATACTTTAAATATGTTCTACATAAGGCAAAATACATTTGGCCAATAGTGTAACCACTGTTCATGCTGGGATAAGAAATGTTCATGATAAATCAGTAGTCCATTTACATAGTGGTGTAAAATCCACACATTTACTCAAACGCCACTCATCCAGTCAGATAATACAGTATCAAATGTCCTACATTTCAGCAAATAAATTAAATTCTGACACAAGTGCAATTACAAAGCTGCTTTGCATGAGTTAGTAGGAAGAGTGTTAAAAATGAAGTAGTGCTTACTCCAGCGATAAGGCTCTCTTTGTATTCTTAAAAATATGTTGGGAGAAAAAAAGATATTGTTAACAGCCAACACTGCTTTGGCACTTTTTTATTCCCCCGTCAAATCACTGATGTTGTGTTTGAGTCTGCTGCTGTGGGACACGTTTCTTTTACTTTCTACCTGCAGTATAGGCCTACTCAGCTTTGGCCATAAAAATACATTATCATTATTGTCAGAGAGCTGAAAGGAATCGCAAAAACCACGCAGTGCAATAGAGAGACAACAGTGGTTCAACACAAAGCATTAAAAATAACATTGATTTCTGCCCCGAAAAAATCCCCAATCGATATTAGCACTTTACCCGATTAACTGAATATCGGCTTGTGAATAAATGCTGCTGGGTATAAGGAAAACTTTACAAACTTGAAACTGGAAAGTGGCTACATGCCCCAACTTAAAGCAAAAGGACAGTACATTGAGTAGAGATGGAACTTCTTTTAAAAATATAATTATGTACACTTACAGTCTAGCATTCTGTATCACCAATGCAATTACTCCTTATTTACATCTACACATGATATTTTGTTGTATTGTATTCCTGTAGTTTCCAACAGGGACACAGAAGAGGAGCAACATGGCAGTCAGGGATCCCATCAGTCACTGTCAGTCTCATCCTGGTACTTGGCGGTTGCTTTGATAGCGCGTCCGTTTTGTAAAGGCATGTCTTCATAATCACTTCTTTAAAGAAGAAAAAGAGAACATCTGCTGGTTTATACAAGTTCACGACAAATGTTACCTCCCAAACTGTAGGGAGGGAGAACCTCATAGGCAATTACATAAAGAAATGCTTACCCATATATTACTTCATCATCTGAGTCATTTAGCATGGAGAAAGCAGGGTTATCCTTCAACTGCGAGTCTGCAAAATAAACAAAATCAGTTAAGATTCATAATTTGATTCATTATCTTACCCAATGGGTTTTAAATGGTGCTGTATTACCTACCATAAAGTGCATTTTTGGAGGGGGAATACACAAATGCCAATGTGTACAAGTAAAAGTTGAGTAGACCATAGAATGATAAAAATTCAGCTGGTATGTCTGGAGTCAAGGAACCATTCATCACTATTTAAGACCTCAACATGGTGTCTCACATGGAATATGAAATTCAAGTCATTGTCTAAAAATGACATTTTTAAAAGGATATAGTTCTGGTAATGAGTAGACAGTGCAGCGACAAAGTTGTTTTGGAGAGCCTTGGCACCAAACCTCAGGTAGAGAATGACCATGCTGGAGGAGAAAGAGAAACAGGGTCATTTCAAACCTAATCAACCACAAATAGGCTTTTAAACAGGCCTCTTAGGATTCACTTAATACCATACCTTATAACAAGGACCACAAAGGTCAGCGCTGTCAAAAACCGGAGCCGGAGATCTAGTGATTGAAAACAAACGGCAGGTTAATGTTACCATGGTAAAGCAATCACTGTGATCAAATCAGAGGTGTGTCGTGCTGTGATACCTGAGTAAGGCATGTTCTTAAGTTCAGAACAAGCTCTGACGACCAGGAAGATCAAGTAAAGGATGTAGAAGGCAACTACAATCAGGAAGAAGACCTTCATACCCTGCAGGAATAAAACAGGTCTTTATTAAACCTGCTGGGCAACATAAAAAAGACAGAAACATTGAGGTGCAAATTCACAGAATATCAACAACAGAGCTTTATAGGGAGCAGACAGTGGGTGCTGATGCTGGTGTTATCAGCATTCGCAGTCCATTGCTTGTGAATTTCCCCCCGGTGCCACCAAATATAACAGGCCTTTCCAGAAACCTCTACCACAACCATAACCATCCAAAAAGCAGTCTCACCTGGAAGTTCACTATGTCCACTTTATACTGATAGGTAGGGTCTTGGAGTTCATTGACCCTGCAAATACAGAGGAAGAGTCAATCTATTCAGCCCTGCTGTGATTCACATTATTATTCAGGCTGTTAGTGGACAGTTGGGTCAGACTTACGTTTGCCATATGCCCAGTGTGACAGCTGAGAGCCACAGGAGACCTACAATGATCAGCTTAGGCAGGTAGAAGGTCAGAAATCTCCTCTCACCCTGTGGAAACCACAAACACATGAAGTAAGCTTTAAAAAGCTTCAAATGAGAGGAAACCCTTAAACGCACAATATGTATTTTTTGCCACTAGGGGTCACTCAAACAAAACAATAACAATAGCAGTTTGGGGGTGAAGTAGCTGGGGAAAATAGGAGTTTTTGTCTCTGCTGTCTGCCCAATTATCCACAGAGGTCTCCCCCTCTCAAAAACAAGTGAAACAGCTGCTCTAAATGATTAAACACTGAACAAAGCACTTTCAAGAGGAAAACAAATTGTAATTCTGTTGCTAAGGTTTGGTCAGGTTTGTAGCTGTTAACTAATCCTTGATCCAGTTTAAAAATTAATAATTAATTAATACTTTTTATTATTTTATTGCATGTGTGCAGAATGTGTTCTCCGTTTAGGACAAGGGGGAAATGTTGCTTACATTTGGGATAATGGAAGTACAGAATTTAACACAAAATATAGGATAGACTCCACCTCATATACATATGTAGGTGTAGAACTGGACCCACCTGAACCCTGATGCCATGATAAACACAGAGCCAGAAGAGCAGCAGGGAGCACAGGAACAGAGCCTGGAAGAAAGCGTCTAACGTGCCTGGAAACCAGCTGTTCACCAGGAAAGACAGCGGGAAAAATGGATCTGAACAACAAAAACAACAAAACAGAATTAGCAACACGCTCCACTTTTAAGTAGGACTTATTTTACAATGAATAAGGCCGAGTAACATTTGCAGTTGACACATTAAAGAATGTTCTTTGATTGTGCAGTTTAAAAAAAGGTGATATAATGGGGATGCCAGATTGTACAGCTTGTGTTTTAAGGGTACAATTTGAATGCTGAAGCTCACCATTGTAGAGTAGCAGCAAAGGGAGCAGGATAGACATCCACTTCTGCTCTATGCCCCAGTCCCTCATTGAAAACTTCCTCAGTGAGTGCGCAAACATACACTGCAACATTCAGAGAAATACATGTTAGTCCTGCATTGGGCAAATATTGATTTAAGTCACTGATCTACATTACTTAGTTATCTTCCATTGGCATACTTGGCAAGACTGTGATCATATAAAAGGTAATATTTGCTCTTACCGTCACCATGAAGGTCAACACCACAAAGACAAACCGGAACCAGATCTCCACTTGCGAGAAGGTGGGGTTGTACGTTTTCCACTGAGAAGGAATTAAGAACAATGAGGGATAGAAAACAGAAGAGAATCCTGCCAGTGTCTTTCACTTACCACAAACTTGACCTTGATTTCATACGTGATATTTTCAAGGCCTTTGAAGCTGACCATAACCTGGTACTGGGTGTAGTTCAGATAGCCAAGATGGAGCACAATGATCTCATCACATTTCTATAAGGACACAAGAAATGCTGCGTCACTTCTCGTTCAATCAACAATCAAACTGTAGTGTGCACTCTCTATCCAGCATGATGATCAAATGTAATCCTGCACTCACCACTATACTGTTATCTCATTTCATATCATAAATGACATTTCATTAACTCGGCTGCCTGACTAAATGATTAATGATAAACGAGCATGCTGTGAGAGAGGAAAGTGGCTGGGTTTCCTGATTGACACTTACAGCCCCACAGTGTAGCGTTCGTGATTTCTGGTGCGCTGTGTTGATGTGTATCACGCTGGCGTCCTGCATCACTCCCTTCAGCTCGACATTGATTTCGAAAGGCTGCTGGAAGTCCCCCACTGACACAGACCAGAGAACATGTTGTTGTCAGCAAAAGCCAGTAGTGCTTGCAAAATAAAAAGGAAGCTATTTGTGGTGTGTCATATGTGCTCAACATGTTAGTCTCATCGTAAACATCTGTAGCTCATTCTGTGGTCTTACTATTGCTGTGTTCAGCCTGTATCAAACAGGTGAGCCATAGCTGCTGGTTGTAGGTGGTGAGTGGAGAAGAAACTAGATTGAAGGGCCCAGTCTGAAAACAAATAATGAATGGCATCATTAGTTTGATAATCATTTAAAAGGATACTCAAGTCAATAAACACACAGGATGTTACACATGTTTTCCCAGTAGGTAGACACATTTGCTTATAACATAACACAACACGTTAAGGTTTTCTTTTAACACAAAACAACGCATCAAATTAAAATAAAAGCGGAAAGAATCACAGGGTAAAAAACAATGTAATGTTGTAAAATAAAAAAACATCCCAATTAAATTAGATTTAACTTTTAGCTTACCTTAACTGAGAAGTTTTTGAGAAGTAACTGATCACCATTGTGCTCTTGCTCAGCAATAATCCTAGGACCTACACAAATAAGGAATACATGTTAATCATACATTCTTTACATTCTGAACTACTGGACTATCCAGACATGAGAATGAAAATCGAAATAAGGTAATATATTTATTGTGTTGTCAGCCTTGATAGCATAATTACTTGCTCACTCCCTCTGTATCTCAACACCTGTGCTAAAATGACTTCTGACTCACACCCAGCTCTGGCATTGTTGCAAAAGTGTTTATATTAGACATACCTGCAATCCCGATAAAGACTGTGAGGCCAAAGCAGATCAAAAAGCAAACGAAGACCAAGACAAAATGTCTTTTGGACAGGGTGTAGAGCCGCATGGGGGCCAATCTGTCACAGGAAGACATTGGTTAGAGAACACACAAAAGATAACGTTTGTTGTGGTTAATCGAGGATTAAGGTGCGGATCTGTCAACACTGCTAGCGTCCATGCTAGTTGTATGCTAGCAGTAACAGATGTCAGTAAACTGCTAAATAGTGGTGTTCTACAGGGTCTCCCACACATGTAAAACACGGGGAACAAATCCCGGAAGTATCCGCCGAACAAAGCGAACACTTACAGCTCCATTTCCGTCGGTTTGCAGTCACAGTACCAAGAAAAAAACGTTCAAATGTGATAGTGAATCCACATCCTTGTAGTCCGTGTATCAACATCAGCCTGCGACAATCGTGGACTACTGGAATGCAACGTCATCAAAGGGGAGGGGCCTGCATCACGTGACAAGGGCTTTCCTTTCAGATGGAATTTCTGAAACGCGGCCGTGATTTAAAGCTGGTGCTCTAAGGTTAGATATTGGGGTGATATTTGTATTTGTAAATGAGAGTTGTTTTATTCAGCAAAAAGTTGTTTAAAGTCTTTCCAGTCGGTCTATGCTCGTTTTTTTATTGAACATATTGTTCATGTCCCACATTGTGACAATAAAACACAAAGGTGAAACACAAAAAATCATATATTTAACACATGATATGACATGCATGCCAAAAGGGCAACAGCAGAAAGTGGGAACATTTGACAAAAAAGCGATTCAAAACAAATGAATGACTAAAATATAAAGTTTATATTTGAGATACAGCTTGTTATTTTATATTTGCATACATACATTACGGGTAATAAATTACCCTTACACATTTTATAGCTTTTTTATTTAGTAAAATAATTTTGATAAACTATGTTTACACATTTTTGTAAAAAAAATATCAGTACAAAGGAATATTTGACTTGTAAACATAAATAATTTGGCTAGAAAAACAACAGATGTATTATGTGCAGTAGCTTGCTCAAATGTTCTGTCATGGCTTTACTCATCCAAATATAACATATCATAATGCCAAACAAATAAATCAATATAAAATGTTAACTTTACATTTGGAAACGTCCTTTGATTTGTCCCTACTGCATTTCGTTGTCCTAGTACTTGTACTCTGTGCAATGACAATAAAGTTGAATCTAATCTAATCTAATCTAATAATGTCAGAAAAGATGGGACACATCAATCTCGTTTCTCTTGACAAAATGTCTGGGTAGACGTGTATTTTAAATGTAACATCTCTAACTTTATTTTTAACAAATTAAAGTATTAAATGTTACTACTTAACAGCTGAACGTCCCCTATACGTGAGAGAGTCCTAGCATGCGTAATATGACCACGTCATACGTCAACGTCGAGCTGAAAAAATAGGATTTAATGAGCTAATTAGCGATTTAATTTATTATCTTTACATTTTAGCGACAAAATAAAACATATTTTGCCATATTATGATTCACCACCAGCTAATGCAGATACAACCCCTTCCTAAAGACAACACTTGTTGCCTTTGATAGGGATCAAAAGCCTTCTGTACCTCTTATAAATGTGAGATTGTCAAATATTAATATACTGAGAATGTGTCAAATGCAAAGTATTCACCTATTTTCTTTTTTTAATGAATACATTTGAGGACTGCTCTTTCCGTTTAGTCCGCACCATCTTAAATATGAACTAACAAGAGATTCTGAAATGAATATGAATCCACATAAATCTAAGCGATAAACAAATATCGTTTGCAACCATCATAACCCCAGATGCTCAACATATATACTGTAGGTTTATTGTTGCAAGGTGCAGGTTGTTAAATCCTAATTCACAGCATACAGAGCCAATAACAGCAATGCTTCTGTAATGCAGTGGGAAATGGATCCTCCATTGTGTGAGCAGATAAACAGGAGAGACACCTGTAAAAGCGATCATCCCGGAAAGGTGTCAGGTCCTCCTTCAGCTCGTGGTAGGCCTCCTGGATCTTCCTGCAGAAGTACTTCAGCTCGCTGTACAGAGGGTTCTCCAGGCTGGACGAGTAGTCTGCGTCCATTATGAAACACCAAGCCGTATGCCGGCAGAAAATGGCGAAGGGGAAAACAAACCAAGGCCTATGGGCAGCTGCACAATGATGGCTGCTTTGTTAACGCCGTTTAATTGAAAATGCAGCCGAAGCTTTTTTGTTTGTGTCGGTTCAAAGGAAGAAAAAAAAGGAGACGAGGGGGCGGAAACAACACGGGAGGAGGATCACGTGATCAGAGTTCAGCACCGCGGACAGAGACATCACACACATCTCTATTAAGGGTTTATCCCTTTATATCCAAGTATATTTGTCCTGCACTGACAATCTACCTTTTGAATATAACCAACCACTAGTTACTACCTTTACATCCTCAAAATGCAAAAGCATAATAGAGTATTTTCGAAATCTCGAAAACCCAATTAAAGTCTATTTGGGGTGTGAAGATCCCTGACGTTATGATTTGTAATCATGATGTAAAGCGCATCAATTACAGTCCAAGTAAAACACAGAAACATATGCAAAACACAGCTGTAAATGGGCAGCAGTAAAAACCCAGTAAATGATAGTTAATCATAGCTATTTAGTTACTTTCATAAATATTTGCTATAGACAGTCAAAAATAGTGAGACAGTGACACCTTTTCACAATTATGACAGATTTACTATTTTAAAATCATAAAAACATAATTGTGAAAAAGTCATTTATCCGATTAAACATTGTCAGGTTTGTTTGACATGGCCAGAATACATTTGTGAAATTGAGATAGATTGAATTTGTGCTATCCTGCTATGAGAAATCATAATATTTGATGTATGATACAGCAAATTGTGTAAACTCTAGTCCAATAGCTGGCAGGGTAACAATAATCCCATATCTAAATTCAACATAATATTGAATCTATTGAAGACAGGACACTTATTTCGGAAACAATGACGTTTTATTCAAAAGATGCGTGACATATACAATTATAAAATAATTTACATGGCATGCCTTACTATCCATTCACTATAAACGTTCAGTCACCAAATCAGACTCAGATTCTTTTCAAGTGTTTTTGTCATTTAAGTCTACAACTACAAATACAAAGCACATACCTTTTCTAAAGAAAAGCCAAATCCTACAATATCTACAACAGGCCATCTCGTAAAATCAGTTTAAAGTGAATCCTTAACCTAAGTCCATAGAGGCAATTCTGAACATGAACTCAGCGGCATACACTTGTGAGAGAATGATGTGTGTGTGTATGTGTAAGAAGCCATGAACACACACGTTTAAAGATAATAGATTTAACACTGATGGGATTGGTAGACTGCACAGTTGAATACAGACACACCTTGACTTAACAGTTACACTACATAACTAGTCTACCAACTACACTAAACTGGGCACTTACTCATTCACATCTTTCCATCCAATGCAAACTTCACAAAACACAGAAGACTTGCCCGATCCTAAACCCCGCCCCCGACCAAACCCCATCTCATCATTTGGGCTACACTTGTAACAAACTGTTTTATCAACACAAAGCAATGTTCGGAAAACTCCACAATATACAGTATGTATAGATACTATATCTCCTTCAGGAAATAATCTCATAAATTAAATGCAACTGAGATGCTGAACTAAAAGAATGGTATCAAACTGTGGTCAAAAGCGATAACAAAGGACCCCCCCCCCCCCCCAGAAAATATTGCACAACTAACACAGGAAATGGATATTTTCTTCATGACATGCTCATGTTCTTTTTTTTTTGGATCAGAAGAGACTTTAATAATTATTTATTGTATCCCCAATCCCTACAGCCCCCACCCCCTCTGACAGACATGCATCTGGTTGTGATAAATAAAGCTCACACTAAAGAATTTAATAATCTCATCAATTCAGAGACCAAAACATAGCTGGTCCAAAGTTATACATTTCTTTATATCAAGTTACACTTTACTTCTAGGCCCATTTTCTTTACTATAAATCTTAGCAAATGGGTATTTTGGCACAAAGGTTAAAGGTGAATAGGAACTCACCAACCCAATATTACTGCCCTTTTTTTGTTTGGCTACCAGCTTTAAGGAATATTTCAACCCCATAATGATCATTTGTACATCAATTACTCACCAATGTCTTTGTCAAATATTAATGATTTGTTGTTGTTGTTGTTGTTGTTGTTGTTGTTCAAGATTTCAAGGTAACATGTTTGAGTTATATACAAATGATCAGTTTGGGGTATTCCTTTAACTTGATAAAATCTTCTTATTTATTTTGGCAATGTGCCTAATAATTGACTGCCCATGCTCCTATAAGCTGGCTCTGCTGTGTTCTTAATTCAACACAAAGACAAGCTTGACTGACTTAAAGAAGAAGAAAAAACAGCTTTTCAGATATTAGTGTCAGCTTTCTAAATGAACAGATTTCAATAGCTTCATCCTTCATTGGAGTTCTGACTTCAAAGATTCAGTGACAATGATTTCAGCTTAAGTCTTAACTTTTTTTTTGTGGTTGTAGCTGTTGAGCTGAACAGTACTACAGCGACACTCCACACCTGAAATGACACTTAAAACACAGTGGAGACAGGCGTAAACAGTCACCCAAGTCTCTTTACAACATTTACATCATGACTGATATGTATTTACATGACTTCTGAAAAGAGTATGAAATGGCATAGGTGAAATATACAAAAATATTTCCTGTACCTTGCTTGTATGTTTAGTGTGGTCTTTAAAGAGCAGGAGCAAACTACACACTCACTTCACAGAAGTGGCAGCAGGTGACAAATCACTTCATGCCAGAGGTTACGTTGTTCAATCTAGGCCTGGCGACTTCTTTTGCGCCCATGTCACCGTATGTAGGTATTTCACTAAGTACAAGATATATCAGTCATTGCTATTCAGCACACCCCTCCCTCCTGAATTACTCTGGACTACACAGCAATATTCGAATTCAGCCCCTAGTTCTCCCAAATAAAACAGGAAAGTTAAAAACGATGTTGACAGGGTATGAAGATTGTATATCACAAACAATGACAATAACGTTAAAATTCATATCTGAATAAAGAACAAAATGCACATTACATTTAAATTAATCCATGTAGCGGAGTAACATTTCTTCTTCCTTCAAAGTCCCAGGAAACTATGTGGAAAAGACTGCAGTTCACCTCTATATTTACTCTTCGACCTTCCCAAGTGTTTAACAGTGACACACCTTTTACTACAGTGAAAAGTGTGACCTCTTAGTAGTGCTCCTAAATGATGCATATATCTAAGCCTCAATTCCAGCCAAGATAGTATTGAGATAGTAACAAAAGGAATGGCAGAGAGTAAAAACAAAAAGACCCTCCTACCCTCCGCCATTTAATAAAATCCTAAAAGCAAAAGCAGTATAATAAAGTGGTAACTGTTTCACTGAAGTTTGTACAGCAATGGATTTCAGTGCCCAGTAGTACCTGTGCGCTCTGGGAAATAAACAACTGTGATCTCCAGAGTGTGGTTTTCAAGTATCACTGCTGCTTCTTTTGAAAACTGCACCTCGACAATTCCTCTCTGTTTACAGGTTATCATGTCTATAAGCGTCTACTAGCTAAAGCAGCATTTATTTGCATGATGATTACCAAAGCTCAGCTCTTTGGCCCTACATGCATTGCAAGGAGCCACTGACTGAGGGCAACCTTGGCAAATGCAGCCAATGCTTATTGCACCAACTCTAGTGGCAGCATTGTGTAGTGCAGCATGATTGTATATCTTTCTATGAACCCAGGCTGATTTAAATCTCCTCTCCAAAATCAAAGATTATTAATCTCAAATGAAACAACTGTGCCCCTCCAACAGATTGCATTTAAATCCCAGATATAACTCAGGGTAAGTACAGAGGGGACATCTCATTTGAGGCGTTGCGTAACATTGGCTAAAGCCACTGCAAAGGCCTGCACAGCAGAGAAGGGATACTGAAAGTCTAGGATGTAGGCATTGCCATCTATCCTGCCGAACTGCATCACCTGTGTAGAAAAACAAACAAAGAAAACAATGAATACAGACATCCCAGTGTTTCAAATACCTGAAATGATCAGTTAAACATACAGATATCATGCAGAGAGCTCTCTTACCTGTCTGCCCTCCAGTTCAATTTGAAAGTTCTTGGCAGACTCCTGTGTGACGCGCCCACCAAAGTCCAGCTGGTACACCTGTGTGGCTTCATTCCACAGTGGCTGTTTGTTCGCCATGACGTACACAAAGCCCTGGCTGCCCAGCCCTCGGTCCTCCTTCTCGTTGGCCTTTCGACACTTTATCTCGTCTAGCTCATTGGCAGCCCTCAGGTTCCTCTTACTCTTCCAGCCCTTCTTACCACTCTGGCACTGATTGAGCAGCTCATCCCCGCTGATGAAGAGCTCCGGCTCACTTTCTGAACTGTCCTGGAACTCACTGTTGGCAGTGGCCTTACTCAGCTTCTTTGCCTTCAGCTGCTGCTCTTTCTGTCCTTTCAGCTTCTTCTTGTCCCTCCCTCCCAGCCTTGGACTCGAGATAAGGGAGTTGAAATCGCCCAAAGCTCTGCCCTCCTTTTTCGACTTGCTCCCTTCAGCCAAAGGCGGCACGTTAGCCTCCTCGGTGCGCCCATCTACTCGCTTGCGGTTTTTCTTTACAAACTTATCAGACCGCTGTGGGACAGGGCTTTCGGTCAAGGAGAGCACCTCCTGGAAACCTTCCCCGGCCTCTGCCATGGCCTCTTGCAGCTCCACTGGTGGGGGTGGAGGTGGAGGGGGTGGCGGTGGAGGAGGAGGAGGCGAAAGAACATTTTTGTCTACTGCCATGTGGGAGGCTTTGGGTGGTAGTGGCACTGCAGGACTGGACATAGGTGGGCAAGAGTTATAAGTACCCCAAGGAGTGTGGAGGGCAATGGAAGGAATAGGGAGGCCGGCACAAGCACTTCCTCCAGGATACAGGGGTGGGAGAGGGCAGCAGGTGAGGTTTGCCAGGTTTGCAGGGTAACCAGGCGGTAACACAAGGGTTGCATCCTGCTGTGAGAAGGGTACTGGTGCAACAACCTCCTTTGGGGAGGAGCAGGGGCGTGGTGACCCTTGGATGGGCTGTAGCTGGGCCCCAGGATAGGCAGTTGATGGAGGGTACTGGAGAGAGATTTGGTATCCTGCAGCTGCTGCAGCAGCTTGAAATGAAGCAGCACTTGGACTTGTGGGGGATTTTGGAGAAAGGACAAAAGGCAGCCTGGACACATCTAAGTGGTGAGCCGGGCTAAGAATAAGTGGAGGCGGTTTGTGGGGTCCGGGGGGGCCAGCGGGACTCAGGGTGGCTGTCCGTTCCTGAGGAACCCACACCTCCTCTGTGGCTGCTGGGTCCCACTGATAGGGAGGTGGGCGTTTCACAACTAGTCCTGATGTATCACTTCCTCCTAGCGCAAGATTCCTCAATGACTGGTTCAGGGTTTCATCCTCACTAAATGCTGAATTCACATAATCTGCCCTGTCTCTGTTACTTCCTCCTCCTGTGGTCCCAGATCCTTCAAGAGCGCTCAGCAGGCTGTAAGAGGACTGTGAGGCCAGAGGGGTGGTGCTGTTGGAATGAACAATAACTGTGCTGTGTGGGGCCCCGTTCCCTGGAGGGAAATCTTGCCTGATAATAGTGCCTCCAGCTATTCCATTAGTGCTCCCTGGGGCAGTGCTTCCGACACTCGATCCACTGCTACACTGACTGCACGTGTACAAGGCTGTTGGCACCCTCTGCTGGAAGGAGGCTGCTAGTGCACTACTACTGTTTTTAGCCTTCGGAGGCAGTGGTCTGGGTGGCTCCAGCATCTGAGAAACTTTGAGAGCGGCCTCTCGGCTGTTCCTTCTGAGAGTGGCGTGGATCAAACTGCTGTCAAGCCTCTGTCCAGGGTTCCTGCCAACAGCGCTGTTCTGATTAGCCGGGTCCGGGTACGGAGGTGGGTCTCCACTGGGTATGGAATAGCGAGGTGCGGTGAGTCTGTTGAGTGTGGCAGAGGCGTAGGGCAGCTGGTTCTTCTTGTCAGCTGAGGAGGAGGAGGTGACCCTGAGAGTGGCGGAGCTGCCAGGTCCCTGGAGTGTGTACACATTCTGATTGCAGACAAGGCGCGTTCGAGGACGACATACTTCCTCCACATTGCCACTGCTGTCAAATGTTGTTATCCTCTCATACCCCAGGGGTGTGGGGTACTGAGCTTGTTGCTGACCTGAAGGATAAAGTGAGAACTCGCCCTTCTTTAGACAAAGTTCTCCAGGGGGAGGAGTCTCATTAGTGCCCCCTCCTGATCCAGATGCAGGACTGGAGGCAGCAGCGGCCGCTGATGCTGAAGCGGCAGCAGCTGCTGCAGCTGCTATAGCAGCAGCCACTGTCCCGGGGTAGGGGGGTGGGGGGTTCATCTTACTGAGCTCCAGAGGGGCACTAAACACCAATGTATCGCCCTCAGCCAGCTGTGGAGTTGGCCGCATGGTTTTAATTTTCAGGAGGTGCTCCTGTTCACCCCCCAATGCTCTCTCAACCACAAAATCAGCAGGTGGATGAGGGATCTGTATCTGCAGCGCCCCCTGCTGGAGCATCGCTGCACCTGAAGTCTGTCCGGATGACATTGAGGTAACAGGGATTTGAATTTGGAGAGGCTGTTGGAGTGGATGGTGGTGCTGCTGCTGCTGCTGATGCTGATGCTGCTGCTGCTGCTGCTGCTGCTGCTGTTGTTGTTGTTGTTGTTGTTGTTGCTGTTGTTGTTGCATCTGATGCTGCGTTTGATGTTGATGGTGCATTTGTTGCTGCAGTTGCTGCTGAATGTGTTGATGCTGCTGTTGGATGTGTTGCTGTTGCTGTATGTGCTGCTGGAGCTGATGTTGATGCTGCTGCTGGATGTGTTGGAGCTGCTGCTGGATGTGTTGCTGCTGGAGCTGCTGCTGCTGCTGTAAGTGTTGGTGCTGCAGCATCTGCTGCTGCTGCTGCTGGAGTTGCTGCTGTTGTTGGAGCTGATGCTGCTGCTGCTGTTGGAGTGTGTGCTGCTGAAGCTGTTGGTGGTGGTGCTGAATTTGTTGTTGATGTTGTAGTTGTTGTTGTTGTGGGTGTTGCTGCTGCTGTTGATGGTGGCTTGATTGTTGTTGTGGTTGTGAAGGATGATGAGAAGGTGGAGGTCCCACCATCAGGCGTCCGATTTCTAGTCCCCCAAAGATGACCTGCCCAGGGCTGGAGTACCTGGTGGGCACGGTGTACTGGGCTGTTAGGATGGTGTCCTGGCTTTGGTCTGACCCACCAGCTGTGGCCCCAGCAGGGGTTGCTGTGGGATTCGTTAGGACATCCAGCTGAACATTTTGATTGGCTAGGAGTGACTGGACCAGACCAATGCTTTGGGCAGGGGACATGGCCTGGGCTGGGCTATGGATGGGGGCAATAGGGATGTTGACGGTGCAGGGCGGGTTGTCATCTGTGCTCCCAGCGGGGCCGGACACAGGCAGGTCATCTTCATCCTCACTAAAGACGTTGGGGCTGAAGACGGGCAGATTGATGTAGTCCATGGAGATTTTACGCACCTCTGGCAGGTAGATGGTCATCTGTCGGGGCTGCAGATGGAGGAGGCTTGTCTTATAGATGACTGAGGGGAGAGGACCAGAGAAAAATTGAGGGGAAAAAATGAAATTGGACTTACTGAAATGTATTTATTCATGTATTGCTAAATGCTAGTTGAAAAGTCTTTGATTGGTTACCTGCACCAAGATTAGTTGGCAAGAATGCAGCGAGCCCCACAATCTTGAATTTCGTTCCCCAAATATTGGATGTGACCTGAGCAAGGTAATTTTGCTGCAAGACGGGCACAAAGAGAATTATTTTTACTTGTACAAATTATGTACGTCGTTCGTTATTGTATTTGATGTGCTAGAAAAGTTTATGCACACTCATCCTGTGCATAGACTTCACTGAACAGCACTGATCCAGAGGAAACCAACAAATGAAGCTCAAATGATTTTACTGTTACCTGAGTGATGTCATCCAGAGGAAATTCCCTCCGTGTTAGACTGGGTGAGCCAATAGAGGGTTTCCTTATTGGTAACCGTGGTGACCTGGAGATCTCTTGTGTAGCACGGGAAAGTTTGGGCGATTTTCTGGGATCAATGTTGATCCTGTTGGAAAAGGGACAAACTAAGTCTCTACAGAGAAGGTAGCAAATAAAAAAAAAAGGTTTAGGCATGCATGAACCAAAATCATTGGAGATTATTTTTTGTAGGGTAAGTTTTCAATAACTGCTGGGGTGACTCAAATCATCTCTCTTCTGATATTGCAGATCAACAATAGACATTTATTCAAAGCCAAACGTTCATTCTTGTGTCTTTAAGCTGTGGGAAGAAGCTCAGGCACCAGAAGCATAGAAGCTAATGCTGAATAACTGCGTATCATGTGGAAAGTTAAATATTTATCAAAACTTAAAATTGTTCCTTGAATCTGAATAATTGTGTAACATGTAAGCCAAACCCTCTTAGCTTATTTCATTTTTTGTGGAGGGAACTAAACAACCTTCCACTAATCTATAGGTCCTTCGATCAAAATGTCAAAGTGTCCCAGGGCAAAATACTGCCTCCGTGTTTGTGTGGATGTTAATCTGTAGTGATTAGCAGATGGCCCTTTGTCAAGCACATATTCATTTTGTATATAAAAAATATATATATATTTAGGAACCATCAAATAAAGATGACATGCTACAGTACACACAGGTTTCTGGTTACCTGGGCAGTTTGGGGGATTTGCTCCCTCTGGATATCTTTGGAGATTTCTTGCCAACCCAGTCGTCACTCAGCTCAATGTCACTGGAGTCAGAGCAGTTACAGCTGTCAATCATAGCAGATATCAGACTGTTGCCGTATATCTCGTCTGAGGAGAGAAAGCAAGATGGAGGATGAAAAGGAGGGGTCAATTTTGAGTAAATGGATTGTATATTTGTTAAAACCAACAAAAAACAATGAATGACATGCTATAATGTGTGTTTACTGTACACTCATTTTAATGACATCTGATTCACTTGTGAAATGAATCAGGAAGATAAAAGGAAATACAAATACAAGTAGAGATGTCTCTTCTTTGGCATTTCTGAAAATACAGATGACATTGCAGGAAATCTACTCTCCAACCACTTCATCATATTTTTGTTAAAAACTATATGGCGCAGCATTGTTCAGCATTTCTAAAGGTAAATATTTAATCCCATTTGGTCAAAAATCTTTGTTTCAGTAGTTTCAATTCCTCTCTTTTCCTCATTCATATGGAGCCAGTGAACCGCTGCTGTTCCAGTTTAGGTCAAGTTAATTTATTTGATGGACATTAAAGTGTGAATGGGCTGGAACCATTTCATGGCTGGCTTCATTTATCACTGCATGGAGAGGGTGCGGGTTGATTTATGAGGAACCCAGGGGCCATCAGAGCCCCCATTAAGCAGCTTTTAATTAACATGGGCGCAGTCTGCCCTATGTGACTAAAACATAGCCACTCTGAGTGCCAACTCAAGGAACTCAAATAACTGGAAAAGTACTGGAGCAGGCAGATGTGTCTGAGAGGAATACATTCAGCAGTGTTCGTTTTGCTCTTACAGTAACACATACATGGATTTTATGCTAACAGGTACAGATGTATCAACAAATCAATAAGTTGATCGACAGAGTTGACACATATTTTAATTATCAAACAAAGGTTGTTTTTTGTCTTACTTATTAGACCAACCAGTCTAATCAGGAATCTTCTCTTGGTATTGTTCTGTTAGGTTACCAATATGAAGACAGCGCAGTTTTACCTGTTTTCCCATCTGTCTTAGGGTCCATGATGACAAACTCTGGACGCAGTTTACTTATCCGCCGGCCTTTGAGGATGGGCACCAGACCTCCGAGGTACTCCAGGTACAGAGTGTAGCAGGGCCCCCCCACCTCAGGGTTATCCTCTGTTCGCTTCATTGTACAGTGCAGACGCTCATTTCCAGCTGTCGGGTAGCTCACGAAATCGCGCATGTTGTTCGGATCAGGGATGGGGGGCTGAAAATGAAAAAACTGCATTATAGTGCAGTTCAACTTACACAACATTTTATTTAAAGAGCAGTTGTATTAAAAAATGTTATGATCAGCAGATATTTTGCCGGGGTGTATTTGTTAAGAAGCTTAATCTCAGAAGGCGGCATCTCTGCCGGCAATGCAATACATTAAGTACAATCCAGAAAGTTGAATTTTATGGTTTCAATGGATCTGGCCACCTCCTGTTCTGTGTTACCTTAATGGTGGGTACAAAAGCAGTAGTGACGTAAGAACAGAGGCGGGAAGGCATGGTGAGCTTGGCAACATCTTTTTCCTCCTTCACTGCTGTGGCGATGCCCTGCTGGCACAGTAGCTGCAAGTTGGCAACGCGGTGCTCCACTCGTACTACGTAGAGCGCCGGGCCGCATGCCAAGAACAGACGGGAGTCCCGGTGGCCCCAACACAGCGTAGTGATGGGGCGCTGCAGGGTGATAGAAGACACATGGGAGACAGGATTAGATTGTTTTCTCACATTTACTACACTACATACTGCAATACATCCTTTAAAAAAAGCATGAAAGATGTAAATATTAAGGGATTTGATTGTTATGGCTGTGTGTACAGAGTCCAATCATTGGCAAAGGGGAAATAACACATACTGAGCAATGCGACTCAGACTACTCATTAGCCAGGTTGGGCTTTGTTACAGTTCACCTGTGCTGGCGTGTCCAGTGTGTAGATGTGTTCACCCCGAACGTTGTAGAACTTAACAAGGGCGCTCCTGGTAGGAGGAGGACAGGAGGGGTCGTTGGGGAGGAGGGTCCTCTCCATCCCTGCCACCGCAAGGAGGTCCCCCTGCGAGCACCACTGCACCACCACATCTGCAGCACGAGGCACAGGAGAAAAAAGTAATGTTATACAAAGTGACACATGCTACCAACCTAAATAGATAAACTCATTTAGATATAATTTTACAATATTTATGAGTGAGAAACTCCCGCACACCTTTCAGCCCGGTGCGGATGAGGGTGGGAGAGAGGTCGTCGTAGTTGTTCATCAGGCTGATGTCTCCAGATGTGAAGCTGACGGTCAGCAGGGGTTTCTGACTGTGAACTGGGAAGAGACAAAGGGCAACACAAACATACTAAACAGGAGCTGAGAAAGCAACATAATGATGTGGTAACAGTATAAAGTAGACGGTTTCAACTTCAAATGAATAAAGCAGGCTTCCCTACACATCTGTGCACTCAATAAAATGTCAATTTATTTTATGTCAACATTATCGGGAGGTTTATCTTTATATGGCAGAACGGAGAGTAAGGAACATAACTTCTTACAGCCACAATGTAACCTGACAGGAAACAAGGGAGGGGCTTAATTGATTAGTCAATAAATCAATTTGTCAAAAAAACCTAAAGAAAATCAATGTTAACCCTTTTTAATCATGGATTCTTTTTTTCAAGCGAACCTGCCAAACATTGCCAAGTTGCAGCTTCGGAAATGTGAGGATCTGCTCATTGTCATTGTCTTATTTCATAGTAAACAGAACGTATTGAGGTTCTGGAGTGTTGGCCAGACTAAACAACCAATATAATGGCATTTTCCATGAGAGGATTAACTTGCATTTCCAGAGCTGGTCATAAAATACCACCCATGTGTGAGTTCTTATGAGTGTTTACTGTAGAGGTAGCTGGATGCTATTAAAGACACACACGAGGACAGTTCATTGGCAGTTGTAATTATTTTGCAGTGAGTTTTCACTGTGTACATGTAATGAGAATACACATCTCCCTACTGCACCTATAGCTGCAAACAAGTGGCATGTTTTGCCACATGCTATAAATAGAACACCTTCAGACAACCACCTATATGTTGCCATTTAAACATCCTTGAATCAGTCCTTTCTCATAGTCCTGCAATGACCCAAATACCAACACAAATTAATTATCCACCTCTGCTTTTGAGTTCAGCCCACGCTTAGTTACTCCTTCCCGTTAGTTATCCATTCACAATTGTTTAACATTAAGTGAGACATATGATTATTTTGTACACAGAGTGTGGTGCTGTGCAGTGATAATGGGTCCCCATTATATATCATGATACAGAGATTTGGAAGGCAGAGAAGCAGGCGGCCTGGTGTCTGGTGATAGAAATTTTCATTTCTATCGAGGCCAATCAATTACTATTGACTGGTTTAATTAGTGAGTTCGAGCATAATCAGTGTTCCAGCTAAGGCAAGCACTTTTCAGCTTTACCACATAACCCACGGTGAAAGGAAGGGAAAAATAGCACAGCAGGAGGAGGACAGACACTCACCAATTCAGCCTTAGCAACTGGGACTAATTAAGCTCAGGAGAATAAAAGGAGGCAAAAAAGAAAACATTGACCAATAAAATGAGGCTGTTACGTGGGCTGGTGTACACGGTGGAAGCAGCAGCAAGGAGGTTGGGAGGGCTAACCACATGCAACTCTACGGTTGTGTGACTGCTGACGTCCCAGTAAAGTAGCAGTAATCGACGTATTGGACAGTGAAGCTACCAGATTTGCTCAGGCTCACCGCTGACTGTTTTAAATACTGCCATCGAATACGTCTGCAGGCTGCCAGCAAAGGGCACTAAAAAGGTGACAAGGATTCATGACAATCGGAGAAGGAGGTTGGTTGGAGGAGAATCTACAGGTAGGGTGTAAATGTTTATTTGGCAACTATTTCAACAGTAGCATACAGTCAACTGTAGCCAGAGCTGTGCAGTATTTTTTATTTTGACACGTAAAGCTTCCATTTAAGTTTTTCAGAATGAAGCCAAGAGAGCCTTTGTCATATTTTATTATATTGTCAACCTATTCCTAAAAAAACGGACTTGTTGATATTGTCGTTACAGTATAAATTCAGTTTATGGTGTTGTTAGATTGCTGCTACACCGCCCCTGTTGTTTTGTTTTTTAGAGGCTTTGCGCCAACACATATACATGAAGGCCTAATATTTTGTATTTTGTACCAGGGGGCGATCTGGACATTAAAAAGGTGAACATATTCCAATGGAGTCCAAGTGGATTTTGTCAAAGAAGAAACCATTGAAAACAAAGTCATGAATGAGGTCACTTGTTTGTTTAGACATTACAAAGAGTGCATTTTATTGAAGATACCACACTTCGTTTTCCAAGTAGACGCACTGACTGTCCATAATGTAGGTGTGTCGCACACACAGAGTCTGGTGACGCACCCCCTTACACTGTGACATCTGCTGCTGTTATGACAACAGCTACTGCAGCATTAAAAGCAAACAGGAGGTCCAGTGGCAGCGTCAGCCCATTGTCAAGAGAGCTCCTCCTTCACCTCCTGCCCTCCATCTTTAACCGCATCCCCCCACCCACCTTCCATTTGGTCACACTCTCTTGTTTTAATGCGTCTCTCCCTCCCCGTCTTCACAACTGGCAGAGAAGTGGAAAATAATGTAAGAGTCATCTTCTCACTTATGAAGTTTAATAACTGAAGCGAATCGCCGGTGAGATCAGCATCACAAATGACCTTCCCTTCCGATGTTAAGCTTCGATTAATACCTCTTATACATCAACAACCCAATATTATACTTATTATACTAAACAGGGGAAAGCAGACTTATCAAGATAGAAATTGAATTGTGACAAAGGCCTTCAGAAGTGTTCAGAAGCACTCCGCTGAACATGTTCTGTGATGATTCTTATCTTTTTTACTATACATTCATCTGGTATATGATCTTAATATCAATCTAATATCCAAACAGAATGAAGGCACTGTTTATGTCCACATGTACACCTGTTTCCGAGACTTAAATATTCATGAGAAGACCGGGGGAACTGACGCTACTAACGCAATATAGCAAAAACCTACCAGCCATAACTTGTGTCCTAACCTTGTGCCCCCAATTGGAAATCTTTCCCGCTTCCCTTTGGACTAAGGGCCTAAGGAAGAATTGATGGAGACGTAAAAAAAGATTGGTAAGAGGCAGGTGGAGTAACTTATAGTCCTACATATGCTGTATTTTACAGTACCTACGTATTAAATAGCAAGACTAGGATGACCCTCCCTCTTTTAACTATTTAGGCCGATACATTTATTTAACGTGGTTTCAAATTAGTTATCAATAATTGTGAAATTAAGTGTTTTTGGTATTGAGACATCCTTACTGTGTAAACCTTTATTAGTCTCTCCTTTTATATCAGATGAATCAGTCGTCTACTGTAGACATGATGTCAGTTGCATTTTTTGCTGTGTGTGTGTCTGCACAAGCCACAAAGAGCAGTCAGTTCAAATCAAACCCCGAGCAGCTTACCTTGCGGTGGGGAGTAGTCGTCAGAATCTGTGTCGCTCTCACTGCTGTCCTCCACCAGGAAACTGGGATAGTTCCAGGACATGCTGATGATGCCATCCGACTCATGCAGCAGAATGTGGGCCAGCATGCGCCCATGGCAGTCCATCACTATCACCTGTCCGTCGGCAGTACCAAACAACACCTAGAGAGAAACAGTAAAGGGCTTTAAGGGAGAGGAATGAAGAGGAAAAAATGACACACTCTAACTTAAAGACAGAAGAATAAAGACGGAAAGGAAGCCACACTTAGAAATAGACAAGCGATGACAGAGTCAAGAGAAGTGCACATCACAAGGAAAACAACTTGGTGAAAGAGACATAAATGGGATGAATGGGTGAACAAAGACAGAGACACATATCCAGACTGAAGTTTGATGATGTCCAACCTGAGCTGACAATCTAACAGCATGGAAGCATAAACATAGCCTAACAAAAAAATAACACTTTCAAGACAGAGCAGGGTTGCTGTCATTCAGAGAGGATCTCCCTCTGGGCCGGTCGCAGCCTTCTGAATGACAAGTCCACATACTAAAAGTGGCAAATGACAACCTAAAGCTTCCACAGCTATTCAAATCAAAGGCTTGCAAAGTGGTAGAGTTGTTACAATTCTGTGGGATGTGTGTGTGTTACCTGCTGGTCATCGGGAGTCCAGATCCCACAGGTAATCTGGCTTTCCAGGTTGATCTCGGAGGACCAGTGTCTCTGCCCGCTGACTGACCCCACCAGAACAAAGCCATCACGGTAGGAGATGAGAGCCTGGGTGCCATCATGGGACCAGGTGAAGTCACTCACCTACAGGGCACCAGACACATGAGTTAAGTAAGGAATGATGATAATGAGATGCTAGCTTTAAGATTAAAACACCCTAAAGAGCCTCTGATCACATTTTAACAGTCATTCTTTTATGAAGCACTGAAACAGTTCCTCGATTCATCGATACGTCGATCCACAGAAATCTTCCTTGGTGATTATTTGGATAATAATTTAGTTTAATAATAAATGTTGAAGTTTGATGTTAAGAGAAGAACGGCCTGTAGATGCTGCTAGCAAGACATTCACACTAGTTTCATTCTAGTATTGTGACCGGCACTGTCAGAAAATTAAAGAATAAGGTACATTAAAATACATGCCCTCCTACTGGCTGTCAATACTGAAAGGGCTGGGACTTAAATAATGACCGCCTGGTGATGTCAGTATGAATAATAATAATAACCCTTGTATTTGAAAATGCCTTCACTTAGGGTGGATAGAGCAGAGGAGCTATTTCCAAACTATATGTACTTAAAGACAGAGCTCTGGTTAAGAGGTTCCCGAGATAAGATTTCCCAAAAGATAAGATGCTGTGATTGATGGATTAAGCCTACCCATTGTTCACATGGCAGTTATTATTAACAATCGGCCTAAGCAATGTGAGGGAGTTGTTTTCTTTAGGTGTAGTGAGCAGTGAGTCACAGTAGAGTGAAAGTGTTGAATAAAGTGTTATCTGTAGATCTACACTTCTTCTGTTCATTTGTTGTTGTTGATGATATGCATGTTCCCCCTATGACTGTCCTATATTATGCATTTACTTGCTATTTATATGCATGAATACTATTTTTATTTCTCGACATGCATTCTGTGTAAATACAAATTTAAAATGCACTTGGAATTACAGAGTTTGTTCACGTCCCATATCCGTGTAATGTATTTTACCTGGGCTCCACGGTCATTGACCAGCTCCACGGACCAGCGGCCCTCATACTGGATCCAGACAAAGATTCCTCCATCTGTATCACAGGTAGCCAGTTTCTGGAAGGGCTCATTCCACCGCACCAAGACCACCTGAAAGAAACAGAAAACACAATGAGAGCGGAGAAAAGGGACAAAAACAATGATTATAGAGACTGTCCTGTGTCCTTCTGACAGCCATTGTCTGTGACCCTGTCAGTGTTATCCAGTCAGATAAGTACTTTCAGAGAGGTATGCAAATATGTATACACAGCAGCGGCCTTCCTGTCAGAGCTTAGCGTCCCTAACTGCAACAGATAATGTGAGATGATGAGCAGCACAATGACTTGTCAGTGTGCCCTGGATCTAAACTCTGAACTCTTGCCTGCACACTCGCTGTAGGAAGCTCTAAATTGGGGCGTCAGCTGAAACGCCTAAAATCCAGAAAGTTAAATCCACGTTCCAACATTTCAATGAGCTATATTTAGCATCAAACCAGATGAAAATATACCACAAAGTGGGTTAACCTCATTTTGAAAGAGTCTCAAAGGAGCTGCAAATATCCTGAATATTACAGACTATGAGATTCAATTATTGAATCTCTCACTATACTGTTGTCTATCCAATCCAAACCACACTTCAACAAGGACATTTCTGAGTGTTCTTCCTTGTTTTATGACTTGATAATGTGAATAATGAAAAGCTGATGTTCTGTTTGTCTCAATGCACCAGTTATGTTTCTATTTTTACTCTATAGAAAACATTGCATTTGTCTAATTATCACATTTGTAATTAGAAGGGAATCCGATCTAAAAGAGCAAGTGATAGACAAGACCCAAAATAGTTCCCTGAAAAAACTGTATTGTGGATTGACGATCAGTAAACCTCTGACACAAGTGAGATGCATGGGTTTTTGTGTTTAATGGATGAAGAAATGGATCCTCATCAGCTTACATAACTCATCACTGGCAGA
Source organism: Eleginops maclovinus (assembly GCF_036324505.1). NCBI lineage: Eukaryota > Metazoa > Chordata > Actinopteri > Perciformes > Eleginopidae > Eleginops > Eleginops maclovinus. The sequence goes on along the minus strand of NC_086363.1, from coordinate 7,971,749 downwards.
AATAAACAATCAAAGTAATTATAATGTTTTTCTTTGTCAGCATCACCCATCTCTAAAGCACAGTCTCCATCCAGCCCCCTCTACTCCCTGCATGTTTCTCTCTGTTCTTCTGTGGCGTGACTCAGCCTATTCCCAGAGGAATAATCCTGAACAGGGAGCAGCTCTGCTCTCCCTAAGTGAAGCACGTGGGCTGTACACGCTCAAACACACAAAACAGGGCAGGTTTTAGTGGGGCTTACGCTCTCTGAGTGAAAGACCAACAGATCAGTGGCCGAGAGTTGGATAAGCCAGCCAGTCTTGCTCTTTTTCTCCCAACTCCACCATCCCCCTCCTCAGCCCGCGCAGCAAACACACAGTCTAATCCAACCATGGTCCAGTGGGACAGGTGTCAGTAAAGATGTGCTCATAAAACAATTTGATATCCCGCTGAAGAAAGAAAAGATACTGAAAAGATATAGAAAACCTAAATAAACAATTCCCCCTTCATCTAAAACACATAGTTACTTCTGTAACTAGATTGATCATGAACCCAATTTAGCAAGTCATTGATTAATCACATCATTATACATTCGCTTCAGGGTCAAAACTTGAGCAGCACGACCAAATGTTGGGAAAAGAGGCAGCAAAAAGCCCACGGCTTTTTTCTAGGTTCGATGGTAAGTTACATAGGCAATGTACTTTAGAAATGTGGATAAATAAATATTACTAAATTGTATGAATCCAGTAGATGCTTCCATGCAATAAAAGCAGGTAACAGTTACCAATCAGGGTTTTCAGATAATTCCCTAATAATCACTGCTGTGTGAAATGTTGAATGTCTGAGGTGATAAAAAGTGAGTTATACTAGCTGAACTTTAAGTGCTCTGTCTCACACAAACATGTTTATATGAATACACCATGTGCAGCCCTCTGGCCTAATGACTGAACAGTAGGATTCATCGCTGTGCTGGCCTTGCTCCCTCAGCAATAAGGTGTCCTATGAGCCAGATTTACTGTGTTTTCCCTCCCACTCCCAGTGGTATAAATCCTAATGTTGCTCTATAGGTGTACCTCAGCTGGCAGACTGCAGGAAAGAGGACACAATGAGACCTGGCCTGTTGCAGCTCTGCACCTAAGGCCTCTATGTCATTCTGACGGACTTGACCAAATTCACGCACCATTAAAAAGGGCCGACCATGTTTCACTCAGCCACAGCAGTCACTGGAGGCAGCAGTGCTCAGCGGGCGCAAAGCTGACAGGCTGGGGCAGTAGTATTGTCAAAGATTTGCTGGAAAGACACATTTCTACGATCAAGTTTCTCCTTAGGGGAATACAAATCCGTCTTGTTACTCCACTGTCTGCAACCTCTGGTGAGCAAAATGGATTTTCCGGATGGTATTATGGAACCCAGTACAGGTCCAGCTGGTGTTGACATGAGGCTTTAGATTATGGAGGAGCCCATTTGCCTAATTCTTACATCCTTTATATGCTATAAACTAACAAGGGGACAAAACAAAAGATAACAAATAAATAAATAAGCATAATGTTCACACATGTTATGTTTTGCATTATCTGCAGCCGCATAGAGGTAGGAATCATCTCTATATGCGTCTGTGTAAATATAGCTCAGTGTGGAGATTAGTGTGAGCTGGTCAGGCAACCCGCGAGGGAGACAGCTGAGCACCTCACTGTGACGCAGCGATCTGGGAGATCAGACGTCACATGGAGACAGGCAGGATAAGAGTGAGAAGCCACAGGACAATCAGGGGCCAAAGGGATCACAGACGAAAAAGGAGAATGCAAGCACAAATGCAAGCATATGCAGACCAGCATGGTGATTGGTGACAATGCTCTCAAAGACCCAATGAAAGTGCCGTAGAATGTTTTATACCACAATTTGGCATTAAGAAAGTGGGTTACTACATGTTTATAATCCTTTTAATTCTGCCCTTTGGTCAGGGCACAGCCATTGACAACTTCTCCTTGGGAAGTTGGCACAGTATTTACTCCTGCAGTGTCTTGATGTTGTCGTTGCGGCCCTTCCTCTTGCTGGGACTTGGAGACTGGGAGTAAAGCTGACCCTAGCAACTTAACTGAGAATACCAAATCAAATCAAATCAAGGGACAGTTTTGGGTTGCATTGGAGTCAGCAAAAGTGAGAGGACACAGTGACAGTGCAGTATCACAGCGGTGCAGTTGTAAGAGCATGGGTCCATGGCAACACAGGTCTTTTTAGTGTTAGGGCTTCTTAGAAACCATGTTATGAAGGAGTAGGCTGTGGTTTTGTATTTGTTCTTAATATGCACAAACCTAAATGACACTATACAACGGCAAGATGAAACTGAAATACACTTTTTTTTACCTTCCTAAATAGGCTAGAAAAAGTCATAGTTAAACATTTATTCATTTAGATTAAGTCTTTAATGTACCATTTTGGAAATATGGACTGCAGCACAGGAATGACACAGACACCAAGACACAATTATCTTTCTGTATCTGAATAAAAAATCTAGAAAAAGGAACAAATAATCGCAGTTATAACGACATTGATGGTAAAGAAATGGTCCTTTTGAATGTGAAGCTGCTGGAACTTCTTGACTAATGAAGAATAGTTGGAAAGTCAAGACCCCCTGACCGACAATAAAATCTAAGATACAGAACTACCAAGCGAGAAGGAGCCTCTCTCTTCTCCCTCCACAACTGCCTCTGTTGTGGGTATGACATGATATTAAATCAGAGGCAAAACTCAATTAAAGAGAAGAGCTGCACTGATACAAAAGCAAGGAAGGCAGGAGTGGGGGAAGTAGGGTCAGAGAGATTTGCAGCGAGCAGAAAGGGCAACGGGACGGGACCTTCAGGAGGTAGAGTCTGAAATGTTTACGAGCAGAGCAAGTATGTGCTAAATCTTTAATCAATATCCGATAATAGCCTCTTCATTGGTTATCACTGGGTGCGATGGAAAGCAGAGGAAGAAAGCTGCAGGGACAGTGTACTCTGCGTCTTGGCAATGTGGACACACTGACTTGCAGTTAAACATCTTATGACTTATCCTATCGTACGCAGGTCCTTTGGCTAATTTCCCCCAAACAGTACTGCTCTTAGAAAATTGAGTACAGGGCTGGTATTGTAAAGACTGACTCAAAAACGTGGATGAAAAAATAATTACATACTGTTTACTGGATGTGCCTGTACGCTGCTTGTATGGATACTAAATTGGCTCTTTAATCCAAATCTATCAAAAGCTGCAATATATTTTTCCGGACTACCCTCAAGTTGTAATGCAACAGGACATTGTGCGTAAGAATCATAACGTGATTAGAAATTTGCAGCATCACAAGACAACACCTGGTCTACAGTCTGCTATGATGTATGTTTTTCCCTGTAATGACTGTAATGTAGCCTCCATCAAAGCTAAATCAAAATGAGTGCAGAACTGTAAAGACTAAACCTCTCTAAAACATAATCAGCAAACATAAAGTAGCATACAAAACTACATGTACAAGAAAGGCAATCTGGCACTTTCTATTTGTTGTTTTCACAGATGTTGGCTGTGTAGGCTGAAGTGAGGAGCATTTATACTGCAAATAGCAACACCAAAACAAAGTGAACCCGAGTGTGCAGATATGTTTGTCTTTTCTGACTACAAACATCACTTATTGCAAAAACAACTTGCACTGCACAAACCACACTGTCTCTCTTGAAACACTTCTGGCAAGCAGAGAAGTACACCTGGATTTGAGGAGGCAGAGGAGCCCGAGTGTTTTTGAGCAACATGCCCTCTTGAAGAATGGATTAGCGGCACACTAATGCCATTTCCACTAAACACTACTGGTGTGGTCATTTTAATGCAGTGAATGGGTTGTGTGCTCTTCAATCACAGCAGGGCTTCTAAAGTCAAGAGGTCAGTAAAGAGAAGAGAATAGAGCTTCCGAGGTAAAAAGCCAGGAGAGTAGAACATGATGGGGGGTGGAGAGCTGTGGTGCAGAGTAAGGAACTCATTAGAAAATTAAACAGGTGGTGATGGAAGTGGAGGTGAGTGACACAGAAGAAAACTCTGAGGCAGATATGCTGCTAAGCCCATTAAAAGTGAGGACTTCTACAACTATCCTGCTTTAAAACGTTCAGCCTTATTGCTGGAAAATGATGCTGCATTGTCCCTTCAGTCCAGCAATGTCTTATTATGGTCCCCATTATGTCTGAACAGTTAGTTGCTCTGCACCACAGAATCTACCAGAGAAATAAACAAATGTATTTATGACAGTTTTAATGCAAGGAAATGTCACACTGCACAACAGATCAAATAAGTCCCACTGCGAGTTGAACCTACATTGTGAAGTGGTAAACATGTGTACGTGCCCTCGGGCCTCTCGTCTCTTTTGGATTAGGTCCTCACACACTTGCTTTAGCTTAGAGCCTGGATCAGGCCTCAAAGGAAAAACCAAAACTTCTGCCTTAGCGGAATTACCCACCCATCGTACTCATGGAAATGGTAGCGAGGTGTGTATGAATGCATGTTTTTAACTTCAGTTGTCACACAAATCTTTTCGTAAATAACTTGAAAGCAGTTTCAGTCGCAACAAATCATAAACAGAATGACATTGTGCTGAGGACTTTAAGAGGATGCATATTTTTAGCAACGAAAGTCACAACGTCTTCCCTTGAGATTCTCCCTTAATGTTCTACCTTCTCTCCCCGCGTACATGCTCGAGAAATGTTAGATTGCACTTTCTAACTTGGAGCTCCTACTGTTTAATGCAGCAAAAGGAACTTAAACTTGAACAAAGATGCACCTGAAAGCCAAGGATGTTGCAGCAAAAGGAAGGATTTTAATCTTCAAAATAGACAACAAGATATTTTTTTTGTGAAAACGAATCTATAATGGAACAGTATCAGAATGGTGGATATTTTCCCTGGAACTAAAAGGACATAAAGCATGCATGTATGATTGTACTGTAAGACAAATGGCACAGCTAGCAGTTGTTGGGATTCTGACAGACAATTTTCCCAAACTCAGAGTTGTTTCCACCATTTCCTTGTCAACATGCTGACAGTCGTTGTCAAGCCCGTCTCTGATGTTCATCTCTCATGGAGAATGATTGGACTCCTACTGACTATCTGCTCAGTCTGTTCAGCATCTGAGTGCAATATGATAGTATTAAACGCGCTGGATTGTCAGAAGGAGTTGATCTATTCTGATGCACGTCCCAGAGGGAGAAATGCAGCTTCAGAAGTATAGACACATAGAAAGATGCAAAACGTATTGCTTTCATCTATTTCACACGTTTTTTTTCTAGATGTAATGCAACAGCATTGCCTGCTGCTTGAGGTTAGTATCGGTTTATAAAAATAGCTTCAGGTCGTTTAAGGCCAAACCTTCTTTTAATAACCTTTCTATATTTTGTATTGTTGGTTTATTTTTAGTTTTGCACTCTGAGTAGCAGCCATAATGCTGGAAAAAACTCTCTTTCAGAAGAAAACAGAGGGAAATTATTAGTTGATTAGTTGAGCAACAGAGAAATACTCTTTTAAACGCTTCATTCAAATTTCCAAGCAAAATCACAGCGCCTTTCTCTGTTTTAAATCATTGTCTTCTACATGTTGGTGGGTTTGGGACAGCTGGTCAAAAAAAGAAAGCTGTTTGAACACATTACATCTGGCTCCAAGGATGAGCATTTCAAAAGACTAAACAATCATAAAACAATTAACAATGGTGAGAAATGTTCCTTATTGTGGCATCACCAAAAACAATGTGTTTAAGTTTATTATATTATAACAGTATGCTGAGTTGAAAGCGTAATAAGCGCCTGAGCATTTCTGCTAAGCAACCAAGCTCAATGAAAAACAAAAAACAAACACTGAATACAAAGTAGATTTCTCATGACGCCCATTGTGAAAAGATGGACCGTGGGAGACAAACAAAAGGAGCATTGGCACCACACACCTTCCTCCCTTTGAAGCTGTTACCTTGTAATTATCTGTCTCAACCTGGCTGAAGGGGTATTAAATACAGAGGACAAACATACATCAGAGAAGTACTACAGACCTTCTCATTATCTAAAAAAGATCATGAGAGCCTCCGGAATAGGTAAAGCAGCAGGAAAACAGCTGAGATTGACCACAACACAAGATACTTTTACCTTGAGGATAAAGGGTGACCGAAGTGTAAATCAGACCGTTTTTCCCCCAGGGAGAGGCAGTACAACACCTTATTACAGTCCTCTCCCTGTCTGCCCTCTTCTTAACAGTGGAGCTAGCATATGGAAGGTATTGGATCAATCAGAGGGCATATTCCAATGGGCCAATAACAACACTCTAACAATAGGCCAATCAAATGACTCTCTACAAGGTGCCAATTAAAATGCCTACATTCATGCAAACCTCCTGGTCTGAGCAATCTAAAGCCTGATTCTTAACCTGAGTCTAGTGATTCCAATAAGTATTTTGTGGGTCTTAGGATAGGCGATTTCCTCAGCACGAGAACCAATCAGAGCCTCTGAAGTGTGGCAAACAATGATGTCAGAGTCAAACACTCGTAACAGACATCTACAGGTCAAAATCTGCCCTGTTCTTTACCACACTGCCTGTTTTGGGCCATGTCCAAAAGACACATCCGTTCAGCAGCGTGCGTACATTAGAATGATCACAGGTCTGATACGTCAACAGGAATAATGGCTCGACTTAAGGATGCTGGCACGAGTATCGATCTTGGCAGAACCAAACTCCTAAAGGATGAGTTCATGTTGCACTTTTGTGGGTGCAGTCATTCATAACATGATTTGAGCCAATTTACGTGAAAGGACACTCGTCACCAACGACGACAAGTGTTCAATGACAGCGATGACGTTTAAAGGACAGGGATGTCGGAGGACGCGTCTGCTGAGTGTGCCACTTTAACATACAGGGAAAGGTTATTCAAATGTATTGACATTTAAACAGTTTTCTTATTGTAAAAACGGTTTTAATAAGTAGACAGGACTAAAAAACATAGACCAACTAATCTCTATGGGTCAACTTCCTTGTTGTTGGAATTGCAAATAGCAAAACGGAAAATAATGTGGGAGAGTGAACAGATCTGTCATAACTTGACAAAACTCATTAGGCAGTGTGATTTCAACCACTGTCATAAACTCCAAATTATGCATAGGGTGGACAAGTGATGGATTTTGCAATTCCCAAAGCATTTATTGATTACTTTAAATCAAATCTAAAAAGGAGGCGCTGGGATGAGGTCAAAGGGAGGTGTAGGAGTACATTTCTCCCCCAGTTGAATCTGTGTTTAATGCTCAGAGCAGCGTGATGGATGCAAAAAAATACAAAAACTGAATTAAGTCAGAGACACACAGCTGTATGGGGTGAATTAGGAACGCATGGTAAATGGTGCAACTTCTTCAAATGAAACATCTCTCTTGCAGTACACTAAATTCACTCAACTTCAATGACTAAGGCAAAACAGTGAGTAAAGTGTGGTGTATAGAAGAGCTATCCAGTCAAAATAAATGAAAACAACAACAATATGACAAAACTTCCATGAGTGTCAGGCAAACTAACGTTTTACTTTTATTACAAATTTGTCAAAATGTCTAATGGGTAGGGATGCCTAAAAGAAAAGCTAACGTTCCTGGTCGGAATAGGTTCACCCAATTTATTCAAACATTATTAAAGACTTCATATCCACAGGTTTTTGGATATTCGCAAATAACGCAGCCCAGAGCTTTTTTGGAACTTGGTTGAACGAATAAGGGAGAGAATAGTGAAAAGGCCATAATTAAAGCGAAGGAAAAAGGAGCTCCAATGTATCCTTGTTTCCAATATAATGACAGTTTATCGCAGTATAGCTGCATTTAAACAGTAATACCCATATCTATAAGCTATGTCAACAACGTGTCATTGTTACCTGTAACTTTAACACACAAAACATATTGAGTCATCATTCTTTTGAATCAGCCCTTATATGGTAGATAAAGTCAAATACACATACAAACAAAGTGGGTGAATTAGAATTACGTAGGTGTCATGTCCTCCACACCGCATGCACCAAAAATAACAAAAGGAAAATGTCAGTACTTGGACCACATTCAAGTGGGCAGAGTTAAATGACATTTCTGCTGCGCTTCAGTCACTCTCTGTGGGGATTCATCCACTCTCCCTTCAGCTGCCTTATGGAATGCTGACACAGCACCTTGCTCCATTCGACCAACTGCTCCACCCACTAAAGGAGAATACGCAACCTGTGTGCAGTCTCCACTTGTGCCAGCACTGCTATATAATGACAGGAATATTCAAATACATTGCCGGGGGAAAGACCTCTACTTTACTCCACTGATCTTTCCAATGACAATGAATGGCCTGAGTGCACTAGTGGTAGGAAACTTTGGAAGGGTATTACGATGATGAGAGATAAGAGCAGTGCCAGAGGGTTGAGCACGGTAATGTTGTGAGTAGAAGCAGTGAGTAGATCCAGTGCAGGGATGTCAAACAAAGAGCCACTGAGAGCAGGAAGGTCTTTCTTCCAAACAAACACGACACAATTTCCCGGACTACTCCATCGTTGTAAACTGTTGAATCACCTGTTGTAAAAATACTTTAAACTCTCAGCATGCCATGGCACAGACAGGGTGGGTCACTCTTCAACTAAAGTGCACCATCATTGTGCTAGATAATACACTTGTTGCCAAACATGCCCTAAATAAGTACAAAAGCGCAGCAACTTTAAGGACATTGCTCTGTGCCCAACTATGCAGCTGGGAAATGAGAACACTGACCGAAAATTCATAAATAGGTAGATGCTGAAGTTGTATGTCTTTTAAGTGTAGAGGACGGTTTTAATTAGAAGAAGGGCGAGTGTGTTAAGTTACTCGTTACTCAAGTGCACTATCATGGTAAACAGGATATTTTTTAAGTGTACTATGCTATGTGCTAGAAATATATTTGATTATACCTGTGTATATTTTCTGGAATCACAATAAAACCATCCCACTCAAGAGCATCATTGAATTGAACGAACTTATTTCGATATGTGGTGAGGCATATATTGAAATAACTATTTCAAATTATCAAACCTTTCGTATGCAAATATCAGTCAGTTTAATATAGTAGGAACAACCTCATATGCATTTACCATTAAACATGTCTTACCTCGCTGTTGTGTCCTCTGAGGTTGAAGTTTACTCTTTGTGGGGTGGGTCGGTCCCGTCTGCAGTGGCTGGACGTAAATGTGACCCCAACAACTCCTCGGCCATTCCCGGTAGCGAGCCAGCCCTCCTCGTAGTAACGCTTCCTGCACACCGGCTTCTCTTTCTCGCTCTTGGGCACCCGGCCCTTCCAGGACAGGCACAGGATGTTGGAGTCGCTGCAGAGGACCGGGCCATGTTCAACGGCGGCGAACATGCCAGCAGCTGTATTCTACCCCCGTGGATATATATTTTTTTAAATACCCAGAGGGAGGTTGGGGTTTCTTCGGGTGGGGTCGGTACTGTTATGAGCGCCTCTCCTCCCCTGAGGTTACTGGTTCGGTGTTGGATGTGAGACAGCGACAACGGTGCATAATACGTGCGCTTTCTCTCGGCTATTTTGGTGATTTGCAATACTGATTAAGAGATGACCAGTGAACAATTCCCTAAAAGTACAAATGAGGTCACAAAACTGTTGACTTTAGCGATGCTAGGTTAAAGATATCATGGGCTGCAAAAGGCACTCATTCAAGTCATTGTGATGTGTTTGATCAGTGAGCTACCTTGTTGACGATGTTTAAATGGCAAGGCATAAGATGAGAGTATTGGAAATTCCACTTAATGTCAGCTAATCAAAAACAAACGTCCAAAAAATATCGTTGTGTCGTAAACTCATCAGCAGGAGATGGACCCATTCCCCTCAACACGTCCCAGCACTTCTCCCAGTTGATGTTAGTATCGTTTTTGTCCAGTTTAGTGGGTCATTTCAGGGCTCCGTGTCCTCCTCATACGACCCCGGCCGTGTGCGAGAGGAGGAGCGGGGACTCCATCAGCTGTCAGCCCGCAGGAGAGCCGCTTCTCCCGGGAACGTCATCACGTCAGCCAATCTGCCTTATCAACCCGCCTCGGGGATCCCATGGAGGACTGCTGGAAACTGGAAAAAGGGGATGTCATCATCATACAGACAATGTCGCAACCAAATAAAGTGTATTTCTATTTATTGTTTTATTAGGCTACAGTTGATAAATAAAGCGTACAAGCCAAAGGTGCAACAGTGCAATCGCTGGAAGCACCCACCTGACGCCCACAGCCGTTCATTTAAATATTAATGCGCTATGCTAAAATTACCTCTCACTTACCGTTACTTATCAATTTAGTTAGAGGACTATCCACCGTAACGGAAGAATATTTAACTGCTTGCTGAATAATTTAAAAGAATCGTGTATCATTTTGGCTTTACCTGTTTTACTCGACGAGCTGCGCTGATGTACCAAAGCCACAATTATAAATGAAAGCAATGTACTCAAAGAGGGCGAGAACATAACATTATTCAGTGATTTTAAAAGCAATCTAACAGGATCCAAGTCAGGATTGGGCACCGACGGACGTCTAGATTCACGATGCTCATGACTGTCATCAGACAATAAAATTACACCCGATGGACATCTGGTGTGCCAGACTATAATCGACATTTGGATTAAGTCAATTGTCAGAGTATTAAATAAAAGCACACACACACACAAACGAACACTATATTATAGACAAGTGATATTACAAGAGTGTCATTTTCCTCCATCAAAAGATTTATAGTTGCCAGTAAGGTGTAGCCTACCGTTGGTGTCAGATCCAGAGATACTAACGTTAGTAACTGACATTAAAAACAACGTTAATGTTGAACCCTGTGAGATGATGCCGAATCAACCCGAACACCCATCACCGAGAGCTGTCTGTTAGCTACCGATAGCTAGAACCTGGGTGTTGGTGGATCCAACCAGAGAGCTGTGTGGGCTTTCACGGATCAAAACATGTCAGCAGCGGGATTAATCTCCTCTGTTTTAATGTACTTTTTTTGTGCAGTGACGCTGATCTAGCCAGCCGAGATGCTCATGAATGGAGCAGCCTGTGTTGTTGTCTCTTCCACAAAGAACAGCCAGACAGCGATAGCTAATGGGCTAACCGAGCAGCTAGCTAGCTGAATCTGAACCACCATCAGCGGAGACTGGCTCTGTCCATCCGCCGCTGGCAACTTGTCGCTAACTGGCTACGGCTAGTACGTTAGCAGAGTGTTTATTCTAACGTTGTTTTCAATGTTAGCACGTAGTTGTTAATGACACAAGCATGTCAGTGTCGCAGTGGACACTATGAAACAGTCATTTCAGACCTACCGTACACAAAGCCGGAGAACATCAATAAGCAGGGAACTGCTTACCTCTGTGTTGCTGCTGCTTCTTCCTCTGCCTGCAGCCGTTACTGTACACTGGCAGGGCCCGACAGCTGGGTCACGTGACGGGAACGTGATTTAGACCAATTAGATCATCCCAGTTCACATCAACAACTGGAGTTTTCTAACTTTGATGTTATCTTTAATAGACGGTGGAGACATATTAAACATCAATGTCAAGCTATAGAAACGATTCGAGTATCAGTGATCTTTTATAATAACGTATAACAATATGTTTTAAATGATTATTTCTGAAGCATTGGGTTATTAACACAGTTGCATTGTTGCAAACAACAATTGGATGCTTAAAAATAAGCAATTTGTCATTTAAACAGTTTGGTCATTTCATGTTTGTTTTAATAATGTATTGCAACTTTTCCCATCATTTTTCAGGTAATATTAGGTTGTTTGCGAATGTTTTCATTTCCTTGTTTCCTGCTTTATGGTAAGTGATACATGTCCACCACATCTTCTTATAGCCTGATTATTTCCTAATTCCATAAATTACTTTAAATCATACACATACTTAAAAACTTACGGTTTTGATCTTGATCATGATGAACTTTTTTTCATTTGGACTTCTTTTTTAGACTGTGATAGAATACATTAAAATGGTTAATCTGCTTTTGTTTTTTGTAAGTACCATATCCAAGCTTGCACATTTCTAAATCACTACATCCATTTCTCTAGATACTCTGCATTGAAATGTGTAAGACTATAAAAACTGTATTTATGTAAACATTGTCTCAGTTCAAACTCCGGAACACAGGAGGGCAGCACTGGAGAGAGGTAGTTTCCCTTTTGTGCCACCTTCTCCAAAAACATGGCTGCTCCCATGGCTCTCAAACGAGAATTATTTTCTCTGGGAAGGGTTCTTAGAAGAGTCTCAAATTTGGTAAGAAACGAACCTATTTTTATTTGTACAACACCTAGGAACAATGAACTAACGTGTCCCTTTGAGAAGGAGTCATTGGATCTCACCGTTTGGTCAATGACAGCCGTTGTAGCATGTCGGGTCGGTTATACAGCAAATGTAATTTCTAGATGTGTACTAATGTAAGTGTTTTTACAGGGACCGAGAGCTTTGGGTGCCTGTTCACCTCACATACAATGTTATAAAATCAGGTAAGCTACAGCTTTACTTCTCCACTCGTTTGTTGTCCTGCAGTGTATGATTAACTGCAATAAACATCGGTGCATGTCGCATTAGAGCTGTTGTCTGCAAAGAAGATCAACTAGGCATTAAAATATCCCCGTGTTTATTTGCTAAGTTTGCAGACAATGACATTTCTTGTACCCTTTGTTTAAAGTAAGTATTTCCACCTATTTTTTGTATTGTGAACTAGCCCAAACATGACTTTCAGACCTTGAGTCTCACATATTCAAAGCAAATTCTGTCTACTCTTTAAACCTTAGGGATATTATTTATTGATATCTGATTAATTTCCTTGTTCTATGTGTACATTTTTTAGTTCCACATCAAAATCAGATTTTTTATTTTATTACTTGACCTGAATTATCTGCTTGTATGTGGTAAGACATGTTAAATGTGAATTCCTCACTGTTTTGTTGCTGCAGGTCTCTTCTACCATTAGCATCCAGCACTTCCTTCCACACATCAACAGTGCTTCCATCAACACCTTCAACAGTGAGTTATCAGTAAAATTCCTTCATCCTAGACAGTTTTGTTTTACCTGCTCAAGGTTGAAATAATACAAAAAAGAGAGATCATATGCATGTATTGTGTTTCCATTTGTTTCCCTGCAGATCACTGTCACAGAAGAGCCCGACACACTGTTTCAGAGGGTGAAGGTGCTGGTCAAAGGTCATGACAGAGCCGTGTTGGACAGCTATGAGATATTCGCCACCATGGCAGCCAATGAGCTGGGCGTCACCCAAAACAAAGTGTGAGTACAGCCTCCTGATATCTTTTAAGCTACTAAAATCATAATATAGCTTTACTGCAGACCTTTTTTGGTGAACTTTCTTTTCTTCTGTCACAGTTATGAACCTCCCAAGGTCATGGAGAGATTGACTCTCCTGAAGTCGATTCACATCTTCAAAAATCACAGAGTCCAGTATGAGATGAGGACGCACTACCGGTGCATCGAGGTGACAGAGCCTGAACAGGGCATGTTTTATTCAATCAGTCATTCGTTATTAAAACCTCACAATAGTTTGTTTTCACAGCAGGAATATAAAGTAAGGTAAAGGCTTTAGCTATATAACCTTCATGTATTTCCTTAGCCTATGGTAGGGTTGGGATTATCAAGGAAGATTTACCAATTCAACAGGCAGGCAAAACCTAAACCCTTAACTTCAATTATTATTTATGTGGGCTCTTCCCCCTAGTTTGGCATTTGTCCACTAACAAAATGGACAACCCCAAAGTGCCCTAACCCCTAAAGTGATGAAATTCCTGGCCTGTTTGTGATAATTTGGTCATGAATCTAAGATGTCCCTTCTGTTGTTTTGTAGCTGTTTAATTTAACCGGCTGCACAGCACAGGTTTACCTTGAATACATCCAGAGGAACCTCCCTGAAGGTGTAGCCATGGAGGTGACAAAGGTAAGTTACCAGAGTCGGTTGTGCAACAGGCACTATCCCACCTGCTGAATCTAATTCTGCATTCAAACAGCCTGAATTCATATTTTTTTAACCTTTTGGGTGTTATCAGATAGCCATGGAGAAGGTTCCAGATCACATCAAAGAACCCATGTGGGAGGAGCAACCCGTTGAGGACAAACCCAGCCAGTGAAATCGTTGATCAACCTACAGGATGTTTTCTCAGAACTGAACATGTTAAGGAATTGGAAAGAACATTTATTACATCAACATGGAACAGTCTTCATTAACTGTCAGTTGTGTTTTGATTGTTCTTCTGTTGCAAACAGTGTGGAATTACTTTTGTTTTTTCAATAAATACATTATTTAACCTCTTGTGTGCTGTTATTTAAAATTAATTGCAAGTCTGCATTAATATTACATTGTTTTTCCTCAATTGTACACAGTGGAGTGGTTTGTAATTCTGTGTGATGAACACATTCTGTCGGAAACAAGAAAAAGACCAGAAGACCATACATTTATTTTTTGCTTTTATTGAATTATTGGTATACAAAGATATTTCAGGGCAAAACAAACAAAAGTAAATGAGAGAATGTAATATGTATGCTCTGCTTAAAGTAATAAATACTACATGGCCCACTTATCCTGAGATAGAAGGCTTAGTACTTGTATGCTCCATACATTACCTGAAGGTGGGCTTACAGTCTCACTGATCTTGCTAACATTTGACAGTACAGATACACTTTCCTGTTAGTTGTTAAATCAATAATGTATTTATTGTAGTCATTATAAAAATTAAATACAACAACCTTTAATGACTATTCATCGTGGTCTCGCCCAATTTGTTACTGCTGCACATCGGTTTCAACATCCCTCCTGAAAGACAGAATCTCAACGCATCAGAGCAAGGGGTTTAGAGATAAAGACACAAAAGGAGACTCACCTTTCCAAGGGAAGTTCCTGAACTCAGTGTCACGCCGCTGGTGACTCAGGGGACGGATGTAAGGGAGGGCCTGGGATCCTGTGGCCCGGGAGGTAAACTGTACTGTGTGCCCCCCTTCAGGAGACAACAACAGTCAGGCTGTTATAATTAACCAAAGGGAGAAACAAGAGGGGACTGCAGAGACTGGAGAGGCAGCAACATGTACTCAAAGTGCTGAAGACAAGAAAGAGAGAGAGCAGGAGGAGGGCAACACATGTTGTGACTAGTTTATGAAAGAGACAAATACCACTTGACGTATTCCGAGTGCCTTCGAAAATAAAACCCGCTTTCATTTAGAAATCATGGAAAGTCCTTTGTTGCGCTGGCAGTAAATGTATTAATAATAAATGTGTCTTCAAAAGATGGGGCCTTTGCTTTACAGCTGGGGTTTGTGTTATCTTTATAAATTCAATAGACCAGAAAAAGCAGCACACTATGGAGCTACACACATTCACAAAAAAATGTAGCTGAATATTTGTAAATGTCTATTTATCACTGAGTAGTAATCATTAAATTGATCATCTGGAACTGCTTTTTGCTATAACCTAAATATAAACATCTATAACTTCTATATTTATAAACTAAATATTTAAAATGTACAGGAGTATAGGAGAAATAATGCATTGAAATAACATTAAATGTAATATACTAATCCCTTTGAAATCAAATTACAATTATTGCCAAGATATTATCATAGCAGCACAGAAATACGAAATCCATATCAGAGTGTTTATCCTGTGCAGATGTCCTCCTTTTAGACATGCTACCACTGAATTTGAACTGTGGCGCTTTAAGTGGAGCGTTTCTGAGTCCTCCAGTGAAATTCATAAGGTAACATAAGTTCATTTTTAAAGTTACTAAAAGCGCAATTTAAAGACACATCTCAAGTCTGTTAATATCTGCAATGTGTTTCAGCTGTCTGAATGTTACGTTAAAGGCTCTTAATCGTCCTCCAAAGGTATATAATAGTGTGCATTTATTAAAATGGATAAAGTGTTCACTTGCAAATCTGAAATACTGTTACAGTGTACAGTTCTAGTTTTGACATTGCAATTCATTATTTTCCATATAATACAGATCAATTAAAAACAAAAATAGAGAAGTTGGGTGTATTTTTATTTTTATTTTCCACGACTACCTCATATGTCTTGACGGTTTTCATTAAAACACATTCACAGGTTCACAAGAGTTAGGTAAATTACAGTTAAGAGTATTTATAAACACTTCAAAAAACACAGTCAAGAGTAACTTGTCCTTAAATGAAGCAAATAATAATTTTCTTTATAAAATCTACTAGAAATCTATTTTCAATATAATATTTAATGTCTTTTCCACTTTGTCATTACAAGATAGTTTGCTGTAGACAAACATGAATCTTTAAACAGCAATACTGGTAACTCAAAATAGCTGCACGTTCATGATATACAATTAAATACTCATGAATACTTGACAAGTGTCTTTTCAGTTGGAAAATGTGGAAGTGTTTAACAAAAGTCACACCACTGCTTAGTGAGGTTATAATACTTAACTATTTCCATGTAACAAAAGGTGAGGTTTAAGAGGTAAAGTTGTACTAAGCTAGTTTACAGTGGTGCTTGAGGGCTGCTGTGCACTCTTTCATTCATTTTTCACCCAACTTTCCCAATTTTCAAATATACATTGCAGCCCATATTTTATTACGGATCAGGAAAGCTTCTTAAGGCAAGAACCACAGAACATTTAACGAACTTTAACAAATTTCTTCCCTTTGAGAACAGGGGTTTCAAAACTGTTAAGCTTTTTCTTGACAATGTCAAATACTTCCTACAGTACTAACAGTATTTCTGTAACATAGATAATACAATGCCTTTACATTGTAAAGTTGTGAGGCATTTTATGTTGTGATTAGTTATTTTCACATTAATTCTTTGCCAGTAGACAATACCATTATGCAGACATTTGGCCACAGAGTATGTCATGAAAATACTCAGAAACGTGGTGTAACACATGACTATGGGGCGTTTACTGCACCACTTTAGGCCCCTTCTGCATTAAAAAGTGTTTGGTTATCGTTTTTAGGGCAGGCTGTGTTAAAAGCGTCGGCCACCAGGGGGCCCTGGCCACCTCTGGCCTCTGCCAGGTGGGCGGTGAGGCGGAGGAGAGACTGGTCCATTGTGGTAGCTGTGTAAAAGGATAAAATCACACATTGGATTCTTGGCTCTGGCCAATAAGTGGACACACTCTGATAAGAGCAGCCATCTGAACTATTCCAGTCAGGGGTGTCATCCCCTCTGTTACTGTGTACCTTTCAAAGGCTAAATACAATTCAATGTATTTTCAGTATTTCATGCACTATTGTAGTAAGTCACATTTGTGGGCTATAATTATATTCTATTTGATATACAAACTGAGAATTGTAATTATTAGAGAATAATTTAAGCTATAGTGAGGTATAAGAGGAAACAGACAGAAAGGACTGTACATTGTGTCACAACCCCTCGCAGTTTACTGCATATCACAGAATAAAGGAATATAACTAGGCTTGTCTCAAATGTCACCGGATGTTATTTTAATTATTTTTGGAATCTTAAAGCGTGCAGTAAAGTGCAGAGAACTGTGACCTTGCAAAGCGTAAGTGTGATGATAATACTAAAACAGCTCTTACCCTCTTGGGCCTCGGGGATGAAAGTGGCGTGGAGGTCCAGGAGGAAGCATGCCCGCGACCTCGAGGGTGTGGTGGAGGCCCTCTGAAAGCAGGGTGACCCAGAGGAGGAGGTGGAGGGGGTCCGTGCCTACAGACAGCAAAACAAAAAACGCTTGTACATTTCCAGTCAGAGGAAACCTGTTGTAGTGATGCACATGAGGAAAAAACAAGATGGATGGCTCTTAGACAAGCAACCCTGTATCTGATTAATTTTCCAAGGCTATCCGGGAATGTGATGGTGCTTGAGCCGGTTACCTGCGCATGGGTGGAAAAGGGCCTCTGAGGTGCATGGGAGGTGGGGGAGGAGGAGGGCCCATGCCCATTGGTCCACCCCTTCCTCGATGACCTCTCAGGTCTGGGTAAGGTCGCATCCTCCTCATTCCTCTGAGAGGGAGAACAGGAAATGCAACTCATCCATAACATGGCAATTTTAATACAGCTCATATCAAAGGTATTCTTTGGGTTAAAAGACAAAAAGTTGTTTCCCTTATATGATTTATAACCAGACTACTTACTAATGAATAAAAGCGTAATTTGGTAATGTATACCACCTAGTATGTTTCAATGTTTGTACCTCATGGGTGAAAATCCGTTCATGGCTCCTTCTCTCCCTCCACCTCTCCCGTATCCAGTTGGAGCAAACCCTTTTACCATGCCCCGCCCACCACGCATGCTGCCTCGACTCATCAGTCCCCCTCGACCGCGGCTTTTAAACCCACGACCCCTGAGGGGATAGAAAGAAATGTGAGGAAAACTGCCACGAGTCCAAATGCAGTCATGTTATGACAACCACAAATGTGTAAAATCTGAAAGTAGTGAGGTAAATTATAGCTTCTTATAATCATGTAAAACATTATGTTTCCATAAATACAGTGTGAGGCTGAGAGGAAACACGAGACTTACCTAAATTTGTTGTCCACTAAGGTTTTTTGAGATTCATCCTTGGAAATCATGGAAGTTCCGCTCACATTTTGTTCTGTGTCTGCATCCATCTGGAATGAAAAAGGTCACTATTTATATGCAGTACACTGTACAAGCTTATTCTTTAATTAAAAAAAACATTGTTATGTATATTAAAAAACCATATCCAACTCCTGCCTAGACAAGAAAATGATGTCTACATTCAAATGCATTTTCACGTTTTACACTTGTGTAACCAAGCGATGGCCATTTGCTACATTTTGCAATACCTCTTTGATGTTGTCAGTTAATATTCCTCACACACAAAAAATACATTAAAGGCATGTGTTTCTACATTTTGATACAAGGCTGTAAAATGTCACTCAGCAGATCTTGGAAACATAAAACCTCAGTATTGCATTCCCTGCATTGCTCCATCATCAAGTGTGAAACGCTGCGCATGCCTCATACTGAAGCAGGTGACAAGTTTTGAAGCACGGACAAAGTCAAAGCTGATAGCGGGAAAATTATTAATAGTTCCAAAGCCCAGATCACTAGTATAAAATACAGCATCTGTGAGGCTTCTAGACCGTGAATTTCAGATAGACTTTTGAAAAATATAGGGGAAAGCTACAGGAAGGAGTGAGATTGCTGTGCAGGGAAACTGCCACTCAAAATATCTAGGGAATTTGCAATTTTAGGAGTGACTTTCAAGAAAATACCCTGAAGGGGAAACCAACCCAAATCCAGAAAAAGGCACCTGTAGCTTGTTTTTCTACCTGTGTGTTTGCTACTGTGGTTGTAGATTTAGCAAATCCCATACACACAACATACGTGCACAACTACTCCCTCAAAAAAATATATATATTATGAATAAACTCTATTAAAAAAGGTATGATAAGGTCACCATGAGCAAATAACTATTTGCAAGTCTAAAAACATAAACATTTTGGATAATTTATTATTTTTCACAAACTCTGGCCAACAAAATCATTCAGTTTCAGATTGTGATTTTGTAAGCTGTTTGTGGTGTTGTTGAATTGTGCTGTACGGAATTGTGTTTGTCCCAATTATTGAAATGAGAGTTTCTTGATACCCTTCCATCCTCAACTATGTCTGTGGAAATCTATACAGATACCTATATAGACACTTGTGGATTCCTTCATATTAACTACTATTAATGCGTGTAAGCTTTGGAGACAGTAACTATGTCATGCAGGCTCTCACACACACACACACACACACACACACACACACACTCTATCACAGTGTTATTTTAAAGTAAATAAGCCTGCAGAGCCACAGGCACGTCGAGCGTCACGGAAACATTGTTATCCTGATCCTAGAGGCGGTTAGAGCTCTTACATTTTAAGCTAGGACCATCGGAGGGGCACTGTTGAACAAATACACTTCAAGTCTCTAATAATGCTCCTTAATACTGTGCAGCATACAGGAGCTATTATCTAACACAGGTGGTTTAATTAAAATGCAAAGGGCTGGAAAGGCCCTGTCTAATTCCTGGAATAAACAACGCAGAGACGACCCTGACAGTATACTTTGTCCAAAACTGTGTATTTTTTATGAATAGTATTAGACTAGGCATTCAACACTGCACGGCCACTTCCTTAGAAATAAAACACAAAATAAAAAGTCCGAATAACAAGACTGCATTTAAACGTTAACTATTCCTGCACACAAAGGGGCGTTTCTGTGATTTTCAAACGAATTGGTGAAACACAGAGATGGGACTTACTTCAGATGGTGACACAGGCGAGGTAGATTCAAAAATTAAAATAACTTCCCTAGTAGCAAGTAAAAATAAATATATATTTTAGATTTTTTTTTTTTAATGTAGAAAATGTTCTGCAGCTTCTGTGGCTCCTTCGCGTTTTGTAATGGCGGCTACGACAGGCTTTACTCCATCCCAGGTTGGATTCTGTTGTGAGGAACAATTTATGTGGATGGCTACGCCCACATGGAGGAATGCTGGTGTCTGATTGGCTACTTGTTGCTCTCAGTCACCCTGTTTTTGATGTTTCGGCCTTCTGATTGGAGGAATTGGCTGACGTGTGTTCTAATTGTACCACTCATCCTCAAGTTAATTAACTGGGCCAAGTTCAAAAGATAGGCTTTTTATTGTAAATGTACCCATTTGTGACCGAAACGTTACTAAATTTTTTGAGTGAGAAAGTGTTTGCTCTAAGTTTGCTAATGCACAAATCTCAAGACATTTTCTAAATGAGTCAAACCATTTTGCTGAAAAGTGAGAATAACTCAAGATAGTCCTACTATGTTAAGTCTTTGGTCACATCAGAACAATCAACTATCTGGAATCTAACTCATAATATGGTGATTAGTAATATATATATAAACATGTGTATATATTTAAATGCCAACGTCTTGCTGTTAAATACAGACGCAAGATTTTAATACAAATTCTAATGGATCTAAACAGATCCATTAGAACCAATGTTGTGGCTTTTCACCTTTTTCATGCTAAGCAGTCTTTTGGCACAGATGGGTTAACTTAAATACCTGTCTTGTAACCTGGATTTGATACATGGTGTATCTAATGGATATGTTTAACAGTGTATTATCAAGCCTGATATAATGTAAAGTAAAGAAAGTAAGGAATTTTACATCTTCAGTTACCAAAAAAAACAAAACAAGACTAATTATTATCTAGGTTTCAGACACAACACAACTTTAATATAGGCTATAATTCAGCTACTTGAACTTTATCACTGACAGCAACACAATATAACAAGTATGATGAGGTTTCTATAAGTTCTCTGCTCACTCGATACACAAACAAGGTAATAGGAGAAAACCTTCACCAGTAAAGCTACATTTCATACGAAAGGTTAACATGTACACATAGAAACAAACAGCATACTATATTTCCAAATATTTAATTAACATCTCCAACAAAGACTGCCTCATATACAAAGTAATTTGCCCACTAAAGAATATTTACATCACGAGAAGGGCGGACAAGAGAATTGAAATCAAATTATAAAGTTAACTTAGAGATGTTGGGTTACTCATTGAATATATAAAACTAACTCCATTAAATGTCCAGGTCAGAGTAAACCTGATGCGTAAAAGTCAATTTGCGTCCGTTACGCGCGGCCCAGGATGTCTGAAAGCTTGTTGATGTATTCTATAGTGTATTTGAGGGTCTGTATCTTGGTCAGGGGTTGGCCTGTCTTGCTGTAGTCCGGCGGCAGGTAGTCTCGGAGGTGGTGCAGAGCCTCAGCAAGACTCCTCATCCTCATCTTCTCCCTCTCGCTGGCCTTCACGCGTCTTTTGGTGGACATCTTGGGCTTGCCCTGCCTCTGCGCTTTGGAAGTCGCCCTGTGCTCCGGGAATCCGTAAGGGAAGTCCTTCATCTCCTGATGCCCGCCCGAGTAACACATCTCCGGGGAAGAGCACAAGGAGTCAATGGAGGACTCCGGGGAGGTTGACTGAAGTGAGTCATGGTCTTCTCCAAACGCACCCTCATGGCTCTTCCACTCCGAGAGAATTTTAGCTGTGACAACATCAATGTCCATGTTCGAAATATCCTCCCGACGACCGTGCAGCGATGATCACATCAGGGGTGAATGACAGGTTCTGTGAATGTGATTTTTCCGCAAAGCGGTTTTATATAGAAGCAGATCTCCGGAGCTTTATGGGTTCACAGCTCAGGCAAAAAAAAGTTCAAAGAAAACCTCAAGTGCCAAAATGCGACCTTCCAGAAGGTTCGTTATCACTGGGGTGTGAATAAGGCTAAATAGACGGATAATGTGATAGAAAGAAAAACAATTAGATTCGCTTTTGTGTGAAATTACTCTTTAAAGTCTTCACGACGACAATTATCAGTTTGATGTGATTTGTCTAATGAAGGATTGAGAGGATGCTGTTTCACCTGAGAGCTTCACACCTCTCCGGCAAGTCAGGCCTGCGTGTGTCTTCAGTCTGGAAGTAAAGCAGTCAAAAAAACAACAACTCTATTTTTAACTCACGAAGACAGCCTCACAGAAGCATTTTTTGGAAATATATAACAGCATCTTAAGATTCAGAATAAGCAACCATTATGGTCTGGAATGGGTGTAATTTAAGGTTAAAATAATTGAACAGTTCATTGTTTGTTATCTTATGAAGCTGTTTTATATTTTAATGCACACAGTTTAACTTCAGACATTTACATTTATATTACATTTAATATGCCATCCTTGCACATTAAATGTAAATAATATCCTGCTTTATTTTAGCTGTAATTTAGCCTTTCATTAGTGTTTTATTTGTCTACATGTTTTTATATTCACGGTCAACTTTTATATTTTAACTTTTAGTTTTGTGTTATCTGCTATTTTGAGGTGTGTGTATTGTATAATTGTTTATTTTCAGATTTTTTATTTCCAATTATTTGCAATACTTTTTTTATATGATGCTGCAACAAAACAAAATGGGATTAATAAAGTATAGCTTATATATATATATGTCAATTGTTTCAATGTGAGAAAGTGCCAAGTGTAAATATAATTCACAACAAATTCCCACCCCTGAACAAGCTTTAACTTTAGAAATAAGACCTGCATTGGAACACAAGCTGAATTTTCCTAAGAAACTGTTACATTTTCAGTAAAAACAGGATCTAAGACCAAGTACTTGGTCTGAGTTGTTATTTGGGCAGAGGATGCAGCTGTCACCAAGCTCCTGCCAGACCTTTCATGTCTGAAAAGGTGTGTAAGGCCTCACTTATGATCAAGGGGAGCGACACTGGCAGGTTGTAAAACCAATGGCTCAGCGTCCACTGTGCCTCCTCTCTAGCTGTGTGTAGTGACATGTAGCTTGTCAAACAGCAGCAGGAGAAAATAAGCACATGTGGTGCTGTTACATGGAATTACATTGAGAGCAGTGCTAATCCACAACCTTTCCTCTGACTTACAATAACTGCTACTGTCAGGATCAGAGGAACAGGCCGGTAAGAGCAAGGCAAACTTTGATGCAACAAATACTTAATTAAAACAAATATTTATTTGAACAATTGTCTTTGTTCATTGGACACATAATCAGCCACGGTTTTAACAGCATACATTTCATTAAAACATTTACAAAATTATTCACAATTACACAATTGACATCAAAAGGCCTTAGATATTCAATCTACTATTATGTTAAGACAATGAAAACCCCAAATTCTCATATTTGACCACTTTGATTTATTTGAAAAATCAAGATTTGCTGAACTATTTTCCATTAATTGACACATTATTGCATCTCTTCTGTAAAAAGCTAGAAAGTGGGCATAATATTCTTATAATCAATCTCTATTTTGAAGGTTAACATTTCAAACTTTCACATTCAACATAAAATCTTACATCCTGTAATCGTGCCGCTCAATTCATGAATTTGAGTCTCAGTCTCTCTGCCAGTGGCAGTGGACTATCAACACAAATAACTGAGTCATCACTGTCCAACATGACAGCCGGTGATCCTGGAGTCTGAGGGAACACATCACTGTCCACGTGAGCTGCTAGGACATCCTGAGATTTGCTTTTAGTAGCTACAGGTCTGCTGTTTGCCTCGATGTCTGCACTGCAGCTCTGAGCTTTTGGCTGCAAAAACTGTGCAATGTTGGGAGCTGTTTTAGCTGTCGGTTTGGTTGTTTTAGGTTTCAGTGGGATGGCCGACAGGACGTTGCCCTTCACCTTGTTCATGTGCTTGCTATAAGCTTTTCTTTGCGGTCCAACCTGCTTGTTCTCTGCATCACTTTCCTCGCTGGACAAACACACACTCATGCACACACTCGTCTTGGTAGTGTGCAATGCATTCCTGTCACTTTGAACTGGGTCAGAGTTGCACCTCTGTGGGGGGAGTGTTGATGATGAAACTGCTTTTCGGACAAATGTATATTTCTGTGGAGGCTTTTGGGAGCTGCTGTCCTTTGTCTTACCTTTATATATAGGCCTCAATTGTGAACTGTGAGTTTCTGCTTTATTTGTTGCACTCTGCTTTTTTTCAGTGAGTGGTTCCTTTTTGTTTACAGCCGATCCTTTCCCTAACAATTCACTCCTACCTTTACTGGGGATCTGTCCATTTGGTTTTGAGTTTGCCTTACGAGAAGAAATGTTTTTAAGAGAGGCCAACTCATAGTTAAGTTGTTTTGAGATCTCATCATTGTGTTTCTCCTTCTGGTCTATAGCTTTTGCTGTGTTCTTCATGAGCAGCCTGTCCCTTAAAGAACACTCTGTAAAGCACACTTCAGATCTGGAGTCTACTTCTATGACGTCATTTGAGGTTTTCAGCTTAGTCTCTTCATCTATAACATCACTGTCTGTGTTTTCCCTCGGTTTGGGCTCAGCGGTGTGGTTTGAAGCAGAGTGCGGAGTTGGAGAAGACGTGAAAGACAAAGCCTCCCAGTCTATATCACTCAGGTGTAGCGCGTCAATAGCAGCAGAGACGGATGGAGAAGCAGCAGCCTCACTTCCTGCATGAGACAGAGGAGTTCTGGGACAATCGCCCAAACTGCTGTGGTCTTCTTTTGATTTCCGATGCTGTTGATGGTTCACTGGAGTGTCCAAAACCACCACTTCTGGGTCATCTGGGATTGAAAGGGTAGCAGGCACCTTTTGTGGTTCAGTGTTCGATGAACTTTGGAGGGTCATCTGAGCCAAGAGGTCCGAAATACCATCAGAAACATCAGATGGCTTCTCCTTTTTACTCTTTGTTTTTTTATCTGTAGAAGAAGATTGAGACGAGAAGTCAGTGTTATACTACTGGAAGGATTTCAAATTACACTTTGAATAATTTATAAACGTAAGCTGAAAAGATATTAAAATAAATAAATAAATAATAAGTCAAGTTTTCCTACACATTAGGAAGTGAAGCAACTGCAGTTATGACTGGAAGGAGGGGGAAGTGGGGGCACACACAATACAACCTGCATAAAGTGACAGCGCAGCCTGTGGGACAGACACCTCCCGGCTGCATCAAAGCCTTTGGTGTGAACCGGTGGAGCTGCCAAACTCTACATCTTCAGGTGTCAGAGCGGCTGCAATAGACTTGAAAAACAAGTGGAAGCTCCAGGTGTCTTTGATCAGGAGCTTGTCAAGTCTGTGGGGGGGCTCTCTACTTTCTCATGTAAAGTTTAACTACTCTAATGTCATGTCTTTCAGACATGGTTTTTGCATGAAAATATTCACAGGAATACATATTTTACTTTAAACTACTGGTGGATATTATAAGTGATTTTCTTACTCTTGGTCTTGTTTTGTTCAGCCAGAGCTTTGTCTCTCACGTAGCTCTCCACCACCTCTGGGAAGGCCACACGGAAGAGAGACTCTTCCTCCACCGTCCTCACCTCGTGCTGATCCTCTGCAGGGCGATCTTCAGGAAACACGTAATGCTCTGTGGAAAAAAACATCAAGGTCAGGTCCTAAATGCTCTAAATAGGACTAGTCTTGCACTTAGTCAAAATTGAACCATCAAATGTCAACAAACCAACAGAACAAAAACTATTACTCACATTTTAACTTATGTTTCATTTACTTTACCGTCAGGAAAAGGTTAACAATGGCTTTGGAAAAAGATAAAGGAAAAACAAGAGATTCATGAGAGAGATTCATGATTTCGTACTGTATTGTCAAAATCCTATTTTTGAAAGGTATACAAACAATTAATTGCCAGATGTTTTTATACAAATGGCAACAATATAAAAAGATGTTATTTTAAATGCAACTGTACCTTTCTCCAGGGATTTTGCAAAACATACATGTGTTAGAATGTAGAGATGTTATTGTCTTTAAACTATTTATCTTTTAGATAGAAGTATTTTTCTAAATGTATATGCATCACAAATAAACCTACCAATCTGCCAATTATTTCAGATATGGCTAATTTAGAATATCCAGCAATTTATGGTATCCAACATATAAATCAACAATATGTACATAATGGTTCTCTGGGAAATACTTGTTTCAAATTATACAGAGGAGACAAGATTGTAAATATTTTTATTGAGAGTTTCTTAGGCAAGTCTTGTTAGTGAAGTGGACTTTGAAATGACAGATTTCCCAGCCTGGGGAGGAAGCCAGTTTAGCACCTTGTGGCTGTTGTGAGTGATCTGTCACCTCTGAACCCAACCTCACAGCAAGTCACTAACAGACGACCCGGGGACGAGCCCCTCGCTGCCCAACCTCCACCTAACGCTGCAGCAGTCACTCCACCCAGAGGATGTTTTCTTTACTAAATATGGCTTTTTTCTATCATTTCTAATATGAGAAATAAAATAGTGCAAACATTTCTTATGAGAATTTAAACTGACCTGGTGTTCTCCAGACGATCTCAAAGCAAGCGATGGCATTCCTCACCCTTGGTTTCAAAATTCTGTTGTATAAAAACCATGCAGATAAGAATCATGCATGTGCTGAATAAACTTTCATTATGACAATGGCTAAATATTAGTTTTGTTAAAGAAGTGGAAATTCAACACAGGTCTACCTGAGTGGCATGATTTGGGAGGACATTTCTGTTCCATATTTTCTGTTCATCAACTCTGCGTAGGTCATCATGACTAACACCTTCTCACTGGTGTAGTGCTTCGGCCACTCCATCTTGTCATAGGCAAATTTCTGAAAAAAATACACACTTTATCATGCAACTCGGTTTGAAGAGACTAATTGAGCGAGTAATTAAAACCAACCCATTACCTGTATCAACATCATGTTTGGCTGTCTCCTCTTGAAATTTGACACAGGCTTGTCCTTGGAAATCAGGAACTCTTTAATGATCTGCAAGATGTTATTCAAATATTAAAAACCAAACATATACTGTTAATTATGATACTGCTTTTAAGAACAATTACAAATAAACCCCAGCAGTGAAAGTTGGCTGTACCTCTGTAAAAGGGAACAGTTGGCTTGCCAGTGTTTTCCTAAAAAACAAATAAAATAGATTACAGATTACACACAACACTGAAAAATAAACAAATAAATGATCTGATCTTTGAATCATTTGAATCCTTATTGACTAAAAAGCTGCTTGTCTTGATCTTCATTTTAGTATGTCAAGGCCTTCACTGTCCTGCTTGCAATTCCCCTTTTTTTAATTTCTTTAAAAAAATGTATATATAGAAAGTTACATACTTCCTGATGTTTGCCTCAAAAGACAAGGCCTGCCGGGTTTCTTCAAAGCGGTGCCAGTCACAGGGACACTGGTAGTCAAAGTCCTGAGGCTGACAGAAATGTTTACTATCGCAAAGCACACAGCCTTTACGTTCATGTGCCTTCGCTGAGCCTGAAAAAGGGAAATTAATCAGAATTTAAGCTTGATCAAACACTAAAGTAGCAAAAGATGACAACAACTTGAAAATCTAACACACTACTACAACTTTGGTTTAAAGTCAGAAGCATATTCAGAGCAACCCATCTCTCACATACGTGTATGTTTTAACATGACAGGTTTAATGGCTTTTAATGTGTGAGACATTTCCTCTCAGAGACAACCCCCCCCCGATCTTTTGACCTCTTATCAGCATCGCGAACTGAGGTCAGAGTTCAAAGCTGGGCACCACTCACCAGGATGTCGACAGAGGTTGCAGTGAGGAACCTTCTTTAAAACTCCCTCAGACATACCAGCATTGTCCTCCTTCCACTGGGTGAACCTAAGGTGATCAGAGAAACAGCTGTCATGCCAAATTGGGTCCGGGTAGTAGTGTAGTGTGGACCCATTGCCGATTTCTTACTTCCTACCCCCTTCTTCCTGCATCCTTGCTCAGTTGGGCACTATCAGTGTGATAACAAATATCAGCTGTTAATAATATGTGTTTCCCACCTCTGCAGAATTGTTTGTCCTTTCAGCATCTGGATAAGCTTCAGGGATTGCTCTCTTCCAACACCTGGTATGCCCTTATGGAATAATGACAAATGTACAGTAAACATATCTTCATGTTGGTTATTTTGATTATGCAAATGTCAGATAAAACATGCCCTCCCTACCTTAGGAATATAATCGCAGCCAAGGAAGACAGCCAGGCCAACCATATTTTCTCTGGAGAGATTTAACTCCGTGTGTACTCTGGAAGTCTTGTAACAGTCCACCTGAGGGTCCTAGACGGGAAGGTGAGAAACCATATTGTGCATATTTGATTGCAGCAGGACAATAATATACAGAGTTGATACATAGGGAGCAAATAGCAAAAATACTGAATAGTTAAAAATAAAGTTGTGGGGCTGCAGCTAACAGTCCACTTCAATACTGATTAATGTTTGAATGCTAAATGACTTCAACAAGTAACTACAACATGATGTAAAAATATAACCTTCAAACAACAGCTTCAATATCCTTTGCAAAGTAGCTGTGTACAATTAAAATATAACTAAGTATGAGGCTTATGTTCTCCAGATAATGGAGATTAATTTCAACAACATACTTTACTGTTCAAATTAAAGTTCCTGTAGACAGTCCGGGCTCCATACAAGAAGACGTCTCCATCATTAGTGATGCAGCCGTCCACCAGGCCCTGTGAGTCCAGGTAGGCACACATGGCCTCAGCCTCGCCTGCAGCCGTCACCCAGGCCACACCCAAATAGTCCAACATGGTTGCACACTGCAGAAGTTAGAGAAGGACATTTATTTATTTATTATAAGTGCTGAGTCTTGAAGATGCAGCAGAGTGGAGGTACAACCAACCTCTCTGAGTACAGCATTAAAGCGCCCTCTGCTGGTGTTAGTTGTAGTCTTAGGGCCGGAAGGCTTTTTCGTTACTCCAAATCTCTGTTCTGTCCTCTTGTTCATCGTTTCTGCTTTGATTTTAGGGGCTTCTCCTTCCATCACAAAGACAAGCTTTACACCCATTAGCGTGAGAGATGACACCCTGAAAAATAAATTCCTGGACACGGAAGAAGAGACAAAAACATAGGGTTTTAAATATTTGAATGCTGTGAGAACTTTAACAAGAACAATGTTAGCCAGTCACACAGCTTGCTAGTTAGTTAGCTGTGTTTTTATAATGGTTGTGTTTTCCTTGGAGTGGTTTTAAGTCATTGTTTTGCCGCTCTTTGTAGCGTTGTTGTTGTTGTCTCTTTGACTAAATGAAGTATCCGTACACTGTGCTTTAACTTCAGATGATACGACTTCATTGACTTAATGCACATCCAGTCATGATAACACATGCATGCCTCAAGGCGTCAGCATCACCACAAACTGCATTACAGTTACTGCAGTAACTACCGGTGTGGGCGGCACTATAAACTAAACTTTGTTGTCGTTTTTTGCGTTTTTGTTGTCATTTTGAGTCTCTTCCTGGCTGGTACGTTGAGTGACATTTTGTAGGCAAACGCTAGAGGGTGGGTCCTGACACTTTGAGCCACTGTAATCAAAATATATGTGACACTTACCTCAGGTGGGGTTTGGTTACTCTCCCCATCATCGCTTGCACATGCTGGGCCTCGCACACCCATAAACTCAGGTCAACAGCCAGTGTTTTTCCGCTCAAACTGTAAAGAGGCACAGACTCACGAACCGGCTCCACGATAGACCATAATTCGTGAACCCCCATAACTACCAACACATACGTTTATAACTGCTTTACAAGTAGGATATAAGTAGAAAAAGTAGTTGTTAAACCACACTAAATACGACGACAAAGAGCCGGAGTTTTCAAACAGTGGCGCCGTTGGGCCGCGTCCCAAACCGTTCAACAGCGCTGTATAACGCTGCCTTGTTGCTTCTTTAATTGACACGACGTCAAAAATAATACACATTCGGAATTTAAATTAAATACGTATCATTAGCACGTTTTTTATTCAGTACGTATATTATTTATAGTGTTAATGTACGTGTTAATTTAGAAAACAAGTTAGGAAGAAAGGGAACAGTCCCACGAATTTGAACGACGCCTGACATGGTCAACACGAACGTCATATTCAAGCGCTTGTTGCTATGGATACGAGGCTTTTGTTTACTTGCCAGGCTTGGGATTTTATTCGACTGCTTTTTTTTTCAACCATGGACTCTAAAATAGAAATAGAAATTGTCGGTTTGATTAAAGATCGTAGTTTTCATGTTGCAAGAAATATTGCCGAGGTAAACCGTTTTAATTCGTAAAGTTTTATATAAAATGTGTTTCTCCCTGAACTATAAAAACACTTAAATCCTTTTTCTATGCACAACAGGGACTAAAACAGAAGATTCCTGAAAAGTTTCTGGATCCAAAAATTAAATCACTCCTCGAATTAGACTGGCACACATATCTGTGCCAAAAGAAAAGGGTAAGTCCTCGGATTATACGTTTGAAAAGCAAATTAATCAAATGAACAGAGTACAACACTCTACAATAGTAGTGTAATCTATCTTAAAATTGACATATTCAAAAAAGTACAAGTACATATTGATTGTACAGCACTTGTGTAAATATAAATATACATGTTATTTTCCACCATTGTTGTAGATGAGCTGCAACAGCTTGCTGAGGGTTGTGATGCCACAGCTAAACACACCTACACAACACATAACTGCTGTAGTCTGACGTTATGGTTGTTCTTAAAGGCTGATTCACAACCACACATCTGTTGTTTAACACTTGTGATTCAAGGAGCTGCGTGGTGAAGTGTGGCAGTACTCCAGCAGCCTGATGTGCTTTCTGAACGGCCTTCTCCTGGGTAATGAGAAGGACCTCGCAAGCTGGGCCAAGAATCAGTGGAATTTTTCTTTCACTCGGCCACAGGCTTTCTATATGGCTCTCACTGAAGATTACTACAAAAAACACCTCCAGGACACTGGGGCAAGTCCAAAATACAGTCACAAAAACAAATACAGAAAAATGTATGGAAAGTGATGTTCTGTACAAGATAGTTATCTCTGCAAACCATTAGGGTCCAGTAATAGTCATTAGCTGCTGTTTTTAAGGAAGATTGGCCTTTCCAAATCATGTATCTAATATATTTGTTCAACCTTAAATCATCAAAATGAAAATAATAAATGTGTCTGTCCTTTGATTATAGCATCAGTTTGTCTTCATGGACATTGAGATAGCAGGAGAGGCAGTAGGGAGGTTATTGTTTGAGGTGAGACAGAAATGTATGTTGTTTCACATTGCTTACACAAACCCTCTTTTTATCTTAATCCTCTGACTTGTGTATATTGTATTATTCTTGAAACGGCTGATAACAAAACCAAATGACATTAAGGAATGGCAGCATGTTAGTGAGGCTCTTGTCCTCCCTCTCCTAAGTTGTTCTCAGATATTTGTCCGAAGACATCAAAGAACTTCGAGGCTCTGTGCACAGGAGAGCGAGGTCGATCAGAAAGTGGCCTCCCTCTCTGCTACAAGGGCTCCCTGTTTCATCGTGTGGTGCCCAACGGCTGGGTGCAAGGTGGAGGTATGGTCAGCGTTATCCATGTTACATTTTTAAACAAGATATGATGAGATTTGAAAAAACTGTAGGATTTCACACAAGGAAAGTCTGATAATACATACATAAAATACATAATAATCCATCCAAACTCAATATCAGTGCAGTTCATTGTTATGCCACTTGTAGAAATGGGAAATATATCAATAAATGATTAGTCCTGGAACTGGAATTTGAACTTTTGGGATTGTGTTCATGTTCATTATGATTCTTTTTTTTTTTTTCTGCTTGAAGAGGCTGCATTCTATTTGTATTTGTAATGCTTATCTGACTCTTCTTACTGGAAGTGAAATGATCTGTGAACTCCTGTAACTTCCTGCCTTCATTGCTCATTACATAGCCCAGCCCATGTTTACACAATACCAGCATCTGAAGTCATTGAATGCCAAATCATTGTGAAATTGAGGAAGTGAATTTGTTTTAGTTTTTTTAATAAATCCTTTGGTCTAGTCACATACAAGCTTTATCTTTATATTATGTAGATATATCTCCATTGAGGAAAGGGGATGGCGGGGAGTCAATCTATGGCCCAACGTTTGAAGGTAAAAACACCTACGGTATTACAATGGATGTGTGTGTGTTAGTGGACTTACTTGTACTGTATGAAAACTAAGCTTAGCATGTGCCTTTTCTTCTTTAAGATGAGAGCTTTGCTGTGTCCCATACTAAACGTGGCACTCTAGGAATGGCCAATAAGGGTCTTCACAGCAATGGATCCCAGTTCTACATAACCCTACAGCCAACACCCTGGATGGACATGACCTATGTTGCCTTTGGGTTTGTATTACACCTATTTTATTTCTCAATCCTGCATGATCTCAATTCTGTCATACTGATTTCATGAAGCCTAATGTCTTGATTTTCTATTATAGTCACGTGGTTGAGGGTGTCGACATCCTGAGGAGATTAGAAGAAGCTGTGACCTGCAATGAAAGGCCCAAATATGAATGTAAAGTAACAGACTGTGGAGTGTTTGAGTTTTAAGTGTCATTCGTGGAATAAATTAAACCTGAGCTACATTTAACATGCGACTGATGATTCTTACAGATGTATTTACTAGTTGCTTTATAAAGTCAGATTTTGGCACACACAACATTTAAAATATGATCATTTGGTATAGATGAAACTATCCAACATTATGTTTAAGTAACTAAATGAGTAGAGTAACAGAAAATTAATTGTGAGCAATTTTGCTTGGAAGTGATTTTGTTCAAAACTTATTTCACATTTCGAGCTTCTTAAATATTAAGATTGGCTGCTTTTGCTTTTAATTACATTTTTATAAATTGTAAATATTGCATTGAATAGTTTTACTCCTAATACTTTATTATTATTGCATAATTGTATCATTGTTTTATTTGTATGTTTGTATGTTTTTGTATGCAACCAAAAACACAAATTCCTCGTATGTGTTAACCTACTTGGCAATAAACCTGTTTCTGATCATACAGTGTGGTATGAGTAATTTGGGCACCACTGGTTAAACAGAGCGACCGCAGTTTGCTTAGTGATAAGAAACACCTCTCCTTCTTGCCTTTGACGTAGTACTTCACGTACGCTCGTTTTTTTTTTATCACTCCTCCCAGTAAAAAGTGCCACATGACCTGTCAAGTAGGAAGTAGCGAGGCAGCAAGCAGCAAGCAACAGCAGTAGCGACCAGAAACGCAAGAAGACGGGGAGCAAGCTGTGGACTCTGTAGAGCCTCATTCTCGACGTTTCTCAGCACAAACTTTTATCTTTTCGGAGTATAAAGAGGAATAAACCGGCCGCAGTCATGTACCTGAAGGTGGTGTTTTTCACCGTAGTCGTGGCTCTGATTGGCGCAGCAGCCGCAGGTAAGTTTGAGCTAAAAGGCTAACCAGCTCGATGCACCAGAAAACAGATTTTATCTGTCTGCATGCCTCCATTTTTGTTTATTACAGTGACCTATGAGATGTTTCACCTCTTGGTTGGTCAGCTGTCTCCCGTCCTATATTTGTCTTGTTTTTTAAATTAAATGTACAAAATGATCCTTTTGGCAACTTGACAGTATAATGTTCACGCTTTAGCCTGCTAGTGTGACCAGAAATTGTGTTACTGTAATATTTTTCACATGATGTGCATTATGAGAGGAGACCTAGCAGAATTATAGATCTTAGTGGATAACCAATTGTCAGATTCAGTGGACAAGGAACCAGATCAGCATGTTATGTAACATTTTAAATCTATTTTCTGTCAGTTTTTAAAATGTAAAGATTACATTCAAGATTCAAAGGTTTAATTGTCATATGCCAAGTAGCTACAGTGTAGCTTTGGCTCTTTCAATAATGCAACATAAATATATATATATATAAGACATAAACAATAAAACAATACAAAATTGTGCAAGAAGAACAGAACAGACAAATAAAATACTACTTATTGTAGTAATAAGTATGTGAAATGCAAACAGATGAATGACAATGTAAAATCATGCTGTTTGTCTGATAAAAAAGTTAACTTTGTTATTGATAATGTGACCATTTTATAGCAAACTCTGGAGAGCAGCAGTGTCATTTTCTATCACATGCAGAAGGTTATTTAAATCTACCTTCACTAAATTTGATTTACTGACTTCTTCTTTTCAGACGACTGTCCCTCTCTGTCCTGTGCTTTGTGTGGAACCAGTAGCAGTGACTGCCAGTGGGTCAACTGCACAACAACACGTGAGTATCTGTCATTAATGTGTGTGGGGTTGTGGAGGGAGAGGCACAGGTTTGTCTTTGTGTGTCCTAAGTGGAGCAGACAGCTGAACTGATTGGACACATGAGTCCTACGGTATGGAGAGAATGAGTGGCAGTGGATGCTGACTTTTAGATGATGTCATGCTATTTTCCCTAAAGCCCAGTCTGTATCATAAACATCTGGGAACAGCAACCGCACACCGATCAGGACAGGCTGGTTTGGGGAGTACATTCCTGGCACACAGCTCTTTAGGGGAAGGATCTTGTTCAGTCAAACTTGTGAATTGCATAGACACACTTTCAATCACCACAATTAATTCAGTAGTAGGTAGTAGATGACTGAAAACGAAGGGGGGACAAAGCTCTAGGTGAAGGGAAAAGGGAATCATGCATTGCAATCCTCTGAAAAATTATGTCTCGATGCAGGATCAATAATTGGACATTTAAAACCAAATTCTCGACGTTATGATCTCAAGTTCCAATTATGTAAGACTAGACTGTTATTTTCCTTATAACTGAACCCGTTTTATGGTAAAACACAACATGTGCTTCATACAGTATTTACATTCCGAGCTAGGCAGCTTCTTGAGTTTCTTTGAGCTTTTATGTTATGAAACGCTTCAGATCTTGCTGAAGTCTTTCCTAATTTACTAAATTGATGCTGCTACAAGAACACTTTTTATTTTATTTTGTTGTTGGTCTATTGCAACGCTGGGAATTATGTTGGCATTTGTAACCTTTCAGTTTTTACTCCTATTGTTATAAAGATAACACAAATAAATTCAGTAGCAATTTGTAATATAGGGCAAAGAAATATGTTTATGGATTGAGATGCATGGATAACTGTTTTTTAAACACATCATAGCCCTTTGGATCAGCATTGAATCATGAGGTGCCTCGAGACTCACCATTACAAACCTAGATAGATTTCTTTTAGACTCTTTCCGTCTGTTTTGATTGAGTTTTTACCTTCCTTTGCCTTCATCTCTGTATCACCGGTGCAGTAATGTCATTATGTTAATTAAAATGTCTTAACATGACAGCCCACAGTATGAGAAATCTTTCTGACTTCAGGATGTGGAGAAATATGCTGCAGTGGTATTTTTTCAGTCTCATTCGGAAGTCCTCTGTGATTTAGTTATATGCATCAATTCGGAAAAAAGGAATTTCCATAACAAAACCGCATGACAATTTGTTTCCTAAATCGTTTTTTCAGTCACTGCAACTGCGCACCGCCGTTATGGGTTGTGTTTTTAGTATAAGAAGAGATGAGCTGGATGTTATCAGAGTTAGGAAATCAGCTTCTATCTTAAAATTGTAGGTTTGTCACATTCAGAAAAACATTCATTTGATTGTGAGATAAACCCTTTGTGGTTATGGCTTGGACGCAAAGAGTTTTGTTTAAAGTAAACTGGTAGACTTCTGACCAAAAGCTGAACCTTGCACGTACACTTTTTTTTTAAATGATTGACTATATCCGCCTAGAGGGCTGTTATATTGGCCTGAGTTCAGTGTGTGTCAGCAGGCACACACAGGTCTCTGGTGATTGTGAAGAAGATGAACAGGAGAGGAAGCGAGAGGATGTGTGTCAGGAAGCCTGCAATATCCTCACGCTGGAGAACAGAAGGAAGGAGAGGATAACGGCCTCAGTTAGAGGAAAGAGTGTGCAGATAGGATAAAGATTAGTTTTGTGTGCCTTGCTGTTCCCATAATTTATGCCGCGGGTGCACTTCAGGAGGACTGGAGTGCGCTGGGATCTTGTTGTACTTTCTACGTGTTATTCATCTCAAACAATAAGATACTTGTCTGTCCAGCTTTTCTCCAGCAACAGTTGACGTTAGTAGGACAAGAAAAAGTATTTTATGTCTCATGGCAGTTGACCTGTTTAACAACTTTGCCAACGAGCAGCTTTGACTCGTGATCCACACCCTTCTTTTGTTTTGTTTTGATTAGGTATGATACTTTACCTAATAATGCAATACCTGGTAGAACTAGACAGGTAAGGTCAGCACTATTTATATCTTCTCATGAGCCAACATGATCTGGATAGTACAGCTTGTTGTATTTCCCAAGGGAGAAACTTGTACAGGTAAAGTAAATAAAAAAACAATCATGCCCCAAAAGAAAGTGTATCAAGAGCTGTTCTTGTCTAGTAGGATTTTAGGTAATTTTCCTAAGTTTTAATGTGTTTTGTACAACAGATGTCATTATCGTTTTTCTCCCCTGATCATCTGAATATAAACCACATAAGGACTGTTAAAACGTAAAGAGAGGTTTGGCTGTTTTTCTCTTGTTCGTCTTGGAAAATGTCTCTCTCTTCAGTGCTCTGTCACACACCAAAACAAACAGCCTACTACAAAAGCAGGCTCAACACTGTTCAACTATAATGACTGCTCCCAACACAAGTAAGCCAGAGCTAAAATATTCTACAAACCCAAGAATAAAACACTTTTTTCATATGAACTCAGCAAAAAGTGGAAAGGTCAGCTCTGTCCAGTAAAGATGGCTCTGCTGAAGCGCAGCATGACCACACTGCAGCAGCGATCTACCACATTGTCATTACCAGATTTATCTTGGCTTTAGGGAATTTGTGCAAACAAGCCTTTGGCGTTGGACGTGCATTTCCCTGCAGTCCAGTGCTGAAAAACGTTACACGTGTACATGCTCTGTAGCGTCTCTAATTACAGGCTGTCATTTGTGACAAAGCTGGTTGAGTGATCTTAACAAGGAAGCTCTTTCCGAGGCGTTCACTCACACCTGTAACTTGATCTAGCCGTTACAGGAACTTGTGGGACAACGTCTATGGGTTCAGATCAGTCTCATAATACCCAGATGCACACAGAAGGATTTACACTTGTATTTCATGATCTGCAAAAGCATTCACACTTGTATTTTTGATCCACACACAATTGATTTCCATTTCAACAGAACAGAACAACACAAGTACAAATATATAAGTAAATATATATTTATTTGTCCTATCACTTTGTAAGTTAATGACAGTTTCAAGAAAAAATTCAACTGAGGGGGCAAAGCCCCCTTTTGCCCCCTCGTGGTGCTGGTCCGCTCTGCGTGAATGATTCAATATGTTTTAGGTATGAATTCTTGTGACGTTAGTGATGTGTTACTGTTAGCATGGAAGTAAATAGGTGGCAAGTTAGCTATAATGCTAATAGACTACGTAGGACCTTAACCCGTTAATCTTATTTAACGTCAGCTCTAAATGTTCAATTCCACTCCATCATTAAACACAATGGACTATATTTTTGAATAATAATTTGAGCAGGAAACTTTGGATTCATTCTTGCTAAGCTGTCCCTAAAAAAGAAAAGACAATGAAAGAAGTTAAAGACATTTATGGCTAATGTTAGCTATTTAAGGTAATACTCCTAGGTAGTATTAGCAATATATAGCCTAGCTAACTTGCCAGCAAACGCTAAGCATTACATGCCACCCATATCACTTCCATGCTAATAGTAACACATCACTAACGTGTCAAGAATTCATACCTAAAACATACTGAATCATTGTTACGTCATGAACGCATAAATCATACCCTCGTGGGGGCGTGCTCATGTGATTGGCTTAGAATGGAGGAGACATCTGATTGGCTATAGATGGAAAATATACGAATTGGGTGACCGTCAGGGGAGTCTCAAAAAACCCACACACAATTGCACAGCGGTCCATGCTCAGAAAGCGGCTTGTGCAGGTTCAGCGTTTTGAAACGGAAAACAGATATGTGTGGATCAAAAAATACATATCTAAAACTTTTTTCTGTTGGATTTATTTACATGTAGGCCGTGAACGGAACACATTTGTGAGTGCATTGAAAATACAAGTGTAAATGCTTTTGCGGATCATGAAATACAAGTGTGAATCCTTCTGTGTGCATTCGTGATTTATGAGACTGATCTGACCCCATAGACGTCACTATATTGAAAATGGGTGAGAGAAGGTCCTACCTTTCACAGCTGCCTGCGAGATCACAGCGCTCTAATACTGGAGATCTGATCACAAGAAGAGTGTGAAAAATAATGCCACCAACGCTTTCGAATTTACTTGAACTTGATGTTACTTACTCACAGTTATGAAAGGCAGTGAATCATTAGGTTTGCAGCTTAAGAAAGTTTTGAATTTAAGATATATGAAGCTGCTTACTTTACTTCGGTGTCAGTCAGGACAGAAGTGCTTAATCATGTTAGGTAGCATTATGGAAAACACAAGGAGGTAGATAGAGAAACAGTGGAGGCAAGTTAGGGCACAGTCACAGCAGTACAGACAGAGGCTATTCCTGACAGAATAGCCCCTGAATAGCCCAACCTCAATAATTGAACCACCAGTCAAATAGACAACCTATTAATTATGAGATGAAAGTCTTTTAATAGTA
Source organism: Eleginops maclovinus (assembly GCF_036324505.1). Lineage (NCBI taxonomy): Eukaryota > Metazoa > Chordata > Actinopteri > Perciformes > Eleginopidae > Eleginops > Eleginops maclovinus. The sequence continues at coordinate 7,932,757 of NC_086363.1, read as the reverse complement.
GCTTATTTTAAATGCTAGTGCCCAAATAATCTTAACCTGATACAGAATGAAGCCCTGTGAGTTGTGGAGAATGTAACACAGGCTTGAGTTATTTTTGACCCTATTTGGAGAAAACCAAAAGATGCTTTGAAAAATGGCCGCAGCCCTACTGTAATTTATGGTCAGCCATCTGGCGGGAGTCGTCAGGTTGGATGGTTGCTGTGGATTATAGTATTACCAGCAAGCAAGGAAGGTGGAGGAACATGTTTTACAGCAGCAGGTGCCACACATTTAATACACAGTTCCCTTTATGATGTTCCTGTGCTCATATAAGCAAATCAGGAGCCATTAGTTTCTTTTCAGTCAACACAAAGAGGAGGTTGATGAGGTCAAAGGCCTGTAACGACCTCCTCTGTCACTTAAATAAACAGTTATTAAAGCGTTATGGGAAATATGTTTCCCACTTCCCTTTCCCCTTGAGACGTTTAGTTAGAATCTTGTTCCTTGCTCCAAAAAGGGGACAGAGACAAGTGACGGAGAACTGCGGCCATGCTTGATGTTTGTATACCGTTACTGTATTGTCATTACTGTAGATACTTCCAGTCAGTTAGATCCTCATAAATAAGATAATACTTTATTAGTCCCACAGCTGCGATTTGGTCAATTATATAAAGCAAAACATGATAAGTAGACAGACAGGCTGTTGAATTCACATTATTACAATTACATAGTTTAGTGTACATTTAAAATCAAATCATTACAAGTGCACAAGGCTCAAGGTGACTCTATTAAATGAAAAAAGCAATTTGAATCGAACTCAAAGATGTTCAATGTACTGTCATGTATGACAAAATAAAGCATAAACTCACTACATTTAAGAACAAGCAGTTTTGGCGTTGTTGCTTTAAAAGTAATTGTATAAATGAGTTTATTAGGCAGCTTCATTTTCCGACGATGTATAAATGACAACAATAATTTAAGCTCTGATTCATAATATATTTATTGAAAATAAAATTGTGTCTTTCTGTTTAACATGGATTGAAAAACCCTTTGAGAAAAGTTTGACATGAACGATATTTTAAAGAATTATACAACGATTTATTTCCTGTTCATACCAATGTCAGTTTAGAGGCTATGTGTGGTTGTTTGCGCTTAAGCACAACAGCAGTTTCACAATATGACTGTGTGTGAAAAGACTATCACCACAAGGTGCTGTCCGTCATGCCTCATGGTTTCCTGTCTGTCACACGGGCTTTGCACCATTAACTGAAATAAAAAAATCTATGGAATTAAATCTTGCTTTTGCTAATCATGTCTGTAAATAACTACAATTGTGTTTCATAAGTAAAAAATAAATACCTATGACGTTTAGTCTGCATCAAGTGTTCTTGTAAAGTATTTGGGACAGGCGAGACTTCCCGGCAGGGTCAAAGTCTCTTCTCTCAAAGTTAATTAGTAATCTGGTTTTAACAATTAAAGAGAATACACCACGACATTCAAACTTTGAGGAACAAAAATAAAACAAGTAATGTTTTCACTCTTTAACAGCAGTGGATAATAAAAGGAAATGTACTATATGTTATGTATATATACATGTTATGTTGTTATTTATATGTGTTCTGTACCTTTTTTCTTAGGTTATATTCTCAGTACAGCACTTTTAAAGTGTTTTTTACATTGTAGCATTGCCACCCTACAGTACTCTGAATCTCTTTCCACCTTGGTTTGAAGTTACTTTCTTTTTCATCATTGACAATAGTGACATGAGCTATAAGTATAAAGGTTTTTATGTATTATTTTGATGACTCATGCTCCTGTGTTGCCAGATAAACTGCTGGTATCGTCAATAAATTAAGAATTAATGCATAGAAAAACAGCTTTTTACCTCCCAAACTTAATTTCTTTTTGACTATTTGAAAATGATGTATATACAGATCAAGCGTGAGACAGTAAAAACCTTGACATGGAGATTGTAGACTGTGTTCATGTTTTCTACATCTGCACTGATCTTGGTGAGCTGAATAACAATGATGACTCTTTATCAGCTGAATATGAATGGCTCAGCATTGAAGTGCTTCAGTATTACTCTTGCCAAAAAAGGAAACTGACATCTACTTTGGGCACATTAATAATGGATTAATGGATATGAAGCACGACGTCATTTAATTCATGATACCTTTGTCTCTTTCAGCAATTGTCGGCTGTCGCAACATGACTCTTCTGACAAAAAACGACACCTGCGATAATGCTACTTGCTTAGGTAAGTCCAACAGGGTAGTGTTTCTATCAAAAATCAGATTGGGAAATTAACATTTTATATTAACATTTTCCTTTCGGTCCTCAGAGAATCAGCAGACTCCACATTTATATTTAGAAAATGCATTAAATAATCAGCAGATTCTCTTTGGGTTGAACTCTGAGGTGTGACTTAATGGCCACTCTCAGCAATCTGTCTATGTCATGTTAGTTGGCAAAACTTGGCTAAGTGAAAAACACAATTTCACCCATCCAAGAGAAATGATGAAGCGTCAATGTGTATTTTCTGGCCATTGTTGTTTGTGCGGTGTCTCTTGCTTTCCCCCTTTCACCCTGTCTTGGTGTTGGTTCTTTGTCCAGCTGTTCCCACGTCAGCTACTCCCACTACAGCCCCTACTTCCCCTGTTGTCACCTCCGCCTTCTCTAACAGCAGCAGCCCTGAGCCCTCCACAGGTAACCAGGCCTAAAAAACCTCTGCTACCATTGGCTTTATCCTCTTTTGTGGATTGTACATTTTAATGAAATCAGACCCTGTTTTTAATACTATTTACTGTCTACATCAGTTTAGCAACAGCCATGCTATGTATTTAATCTGTAATTGTCGCTTGACATAGTTTAGTTATTAGTTTTCACTGTTTGAGGTGAAGTCCGCCATCTCCACTCAAATTGCTAATAGACGAAGGATTGACAGGAAGTGATGCAGAGTGTAATTCAGTGTAAATGAAGTGATATCAGGCTGTTTATTGTTTTACACAGCCAACATGTCCTACTACTGCAGCTTCACATTTAAATACTTCAATGGGCACAACACAGTGGTATTTACTGTGCAGCAGTCAAAAGAAACAATGTTTTTGACACCGTAAGTTCCATAAATCTTCCTGCAAAACAAGTACTTGTAATTATTAGCACTTTTTATCGATGGATAGTCTTTACTTTTGGTGAAGGACAAAGACAAACTAAGGACAAAATCACGTTTATTTGGCTGCACTTTAGACGAGTAGACTTTTACTTGGTTTTAGTTTGGTCGAAGTAGCTCAAGAAATCTTTGCTGTAGTATTAAACCGTACCTACTGATACTATAAGTGCAAATGAACCCAGACCGAATTCTTGGGGATAACAACTTTAGATAAATCATATAGCTTAAAAGGAAATGAATAGACTAATGGATGTACTCTCACTGCAACCCTACAACAGCCAATACAACCGGTGTTCCCCCTGTTATCCCGACTCACAGTGGAAACATCACCACGGATTCACCCTCGAATACAAGTAAGTCTGACATTGTGACAGAGCAAGACCATCTGTCCTGAAAGATGCATAAACAAGAATAACACATCTCCATTTCCTGTCTTTTAACACAGCTCGCATCCCCCCTGCCCCCACTAAGGTTGGCCCCACTCCTGCGCCTCACCATAACACCTTCGACGCTGCAAGCTTCATCGGTGGAATAGTGCTGGTCCTGGGCCTGCAGGCCGTCATCTTCTTCCTCTACAAGTTCTGCAAGTCCAAGGACCGCAACTACCACACCCTTTAAGGAGACCACTCTTTTTGATTCACGTCACACGACCAAACCCCATCACTAACCGGAACCTTAAAGAGAGGACTCCCCACTCGGCACGCACTCATCACAGCGGACTCAAACAGTGTTTTCTAGCAGGTTTTCTAGATCTTTGATGTTTTTGCCTGCATTAGCTCTGCTGTTATAGTATGTATTAAGGCACACACAACAAGGCATGTATGTATTATTTCCACTATACAACTCTGAAGAAATATGGCTTTTTAAGCCTTAATCATCGGGTGGTCACTCCCACCTCCATCATGCCATTAGTCATTCTAGAAAACGCCATTTTCCAACAGAGTGAGGCGGTTCATGTTATTATCTCAAGTAAATAGGAGAGAATTAGTCATGTACACAGTGTAGCTTTCCTGTTGGGAGTGAGACGGCTGCAAACTGCAAGCATTACCATCATTTTATGGATTTGGAAACACTGTTTGAGTTCACAGCTATTCTTAAACGTGACCACTGTGATGATTCAGTATTGCTTTTAGCCTGTTGAATTGTAGGCAGGTTCCCTCTTCCCCCATGCAGCTGTATTATGTGTTTGTAGATGATGTCAAAGTGGTGGGGGTTACGCACGAGGGAATAAAAGCAACACTAAATTGTCTGATGTCAGACGGAAAAAAACCGAATAGATTCCTCTGGTCAAAAGTCTTATTCTGGGTATCTCCCTTGGCTTTTAGGAGTGCTGTGCGTCTTCCGCTGTTAAGTTCCCGATAATAGTTGTAAAAAAACTACAAAAATCAACTGCCAGTAGAGCAGCTCAATGCAATAAATCCTGTGTTTAGTTAATTTCCCATCCTTTAATCTCCCAACTGTTATTTCTGATCTTCACCGACATCAAAACGTACCCACTCTAACGTAAGCTGGCCCTTTGCCCCCACTTCTTAGGGGGAAAGGAAAAAGGGCCCATGGGTCATAAATGAAAGATTGTAGAATACTTCAGAAATATGAATAAGTCATTTGTTTTAGATAATGTGTAATATAGAGAACAGGGAGAAGAAGAAAATGGCATGCACCTTCTTGATGTGGATAGTGATAGCAGTGAAGTGCCTTGAATGTGCTTGGAGACTTAAAGAGAGCGATGGAAGAGTGTGAGTCTTTTCTCCTTGTTTGAGGCCCTAGTGTTATCATTAGTTTGTTTAAAGAAAGAAACTGTATCGCTGTGCTGATATTGGTGAGAACTGTAGTATCCCAGCTGGACTGAAGAGCCTTTATTGTGAAGAATACGGTAGATAGTTGCCATTCAAGGGCCTTGATCAGTCCAGCTTGAAGTTTTTTCCCTATAAGTAGAGGAGTATATTCAGTACATGAATCTATCGTCCTCTCACTGGTGACTTTGTGTAAATGGATAATGTAAAGGCTCTCCCTTTGGTAGTGACCAACAGCGCTCCCAAATGTCCTCCCTCCTCACTGTTTATGCCTCAGTTGTGAATTGTGTTGAATTTCGAAGCATGAACAATGACCTGGCAGGAAATGTGGGACCACTGTGTGGTGCTATAAATCAGGGAATGTTCTTTAAACAAAAGGCAAAAATATTGGGCTTAGTTTAATAAACTTGAGTATTGCAGAGATTGCATTGAGGTAGAAATATTGGACTGTTTGAGTGCTTGTTTGGCCAAATGAGCATTGCATTTCTGACTGCCGTGTAAATGAGAGGATTGTGAATGAATTGCAGAACTGCAGCAACTAAGCGCCATGCTAGAGCTCATGTTCTCTTATTAGCTTGCTGCTAACTGTGTGATTTTAATTTTTTCCCCATTTTGTCCCTTCTGTACATAGCCATGTCCTGTTTTTGTTCATCTTCAACTTAAGGAAAGGCTAAATGAAGGAGTGTTTATCAGTGCATTTTGCTTGTAGTGGCTTGTCGGTGTCAAGAATGTTTAGTTTTTCCCTTTATTGCATGCTGAATGCTTGGAGTTGTGATTTTTCCTCCCATTGCATATGCTCTTAGGGATTTAGACACTTAAAACCACTTAATTATTTGTGATTAGTCCATATGCTAGTTGAGAGAATGCCTTGAAACCTTGTGCATTGAGCCAAAGTCCTCAGTTTTGGCATGGAAATTGAGCATTGCACTGACAAGCTTTGTTTTGTAAGTTTCTCTTTGTAAATGTGTTCATGGTTCAGCCAAAAAAAACTTCTGATGCTTGTATAAATACTCAGTCTTGAATATTAACTAGATAATGGATGAATAATCACATTGTTTTGAACACAAACCGTAAGAGTTTTTTCCTTTTGGCTTTTATAATTTAGGTTCACATGTTTCCTGCTGCTCACCATTAATACGCCTTTTTAACGTAGTCACCTGGTGGCATTAGGCTGCAGCCCAAAGACCCAACTGCAGCGAGAAGGCTCCAGAATTTTGCCTTAGCTGCATCCATTTGTCCATTTGCTGCATTAGGAGAGCCTTCGCCTAAATTTAGAGGAATATTTGAGTATTATTCACAGCTGTTAGGGGGCCTGCTGTCTGAATCCAGCCAGAGTGCGCTCTGCTTTCGACATGGTTGCTGCATTCCTTAAGAACACAGCGTCACATGTTGACGTCCAAACACAATAGATGTCCATTGTGTCTCCTCTCCGAAGCTTCTCCTACTTACTCAGTCCGTGCACCTCTTAAAGAAAAGTGCCTTATTCAGTTAATACCCATATAAAGTTGTAGTTTGTACAAAAATGATATGCCACACCTATTAAATCAATGGGACTCAGCACTTTCAGACCCCTGTGAAGTGGTTTTCTGTGTTGTATTCTGCCTAAATGTTTGTTTATTCATGCTCAGCCTTAACTTTTTGATCACACCCACAGAGCATTTACTATTGGTGAGATGTCCATGCACAAACCAGCTGCTTTTATTTGAAAAAGTATGTTTGTTGGATGTATTTTGTACTTTGAAGGCTGGCATTTAAGTATCTAACAATTAACCAATCACACAATAGACTTAGATGTTTAAATGCAGCTGAAATGGCCACCAACTGCTAATGGATGACATAGTTTTCAACTAAACAAAGCCTGGTTTATGCCTGGACAACTTCTCACCAGCACATTGTAACTAAATAGCTGCAACATTTGCTCCATAATGCAAACATGATGACTTGAAGTCCACTTGGTTGTCATTTTCAATTGTCTTATTGAATTACTTGTTTTCTGTTCAGTAGGATTTTAAATTTGCTTGGTCATGGAGGGCTCTCCTCGGTTTTCAGCCTTGCAGTGTCAATGAGTAAAAAGCTTTTTGATTCCCTCCCTTTTGCTTTTGTGGCTTTATTTCTCTGTGCACACACTGTAGTGCCATACCTTTTCACCTTTTTGTGTTAGAGGCCGTCTTGTAGGTACGATCTTTTGTTCCTCCCACCCCTCTTTGACAGCCATATGTAGATGCTTGCAGGTTCCACAAAGCCTCTTGAAATCATGTTTTGCTTATTTTGTGCTACCTTTTCCCATCTCTCACAAACCTTTTGTTTGTTATTTTGTGCCTTGTTTTCAAGTGTTGCCTTTAGTTTCACGATGTAAAGCCAATAAAGTTTGAATATTGTTAAAACAAACCCTTGTGTTTACCTGTTCATCTGGCAGCAGGGCCAGCTGTCTTGGAGTTGGTGATTTAAATGACAAATCAAAAGTGGGACGATGAGCCAGGTCTCAGGATACATCACCATGGTTACAATTGAGCGGCTGGTTGCCCAGACAACAAAAAGTATCAGTTAAGGTTCAGGGTCTGCTTTGACTTGCCCTCTGTGTGTGTGTGTGTGTGTGTGTGTGTTTGTGTGTGTGTGTGTGTGTGTGTGTGTGGCTAAGCTCTCATCTTACAGGAGCAAATAATAGCAAAGCAGTGCAGAACAAACCCTCTCATCAAATATTTACAGTACCTAAACAATTAGGGATCAAGTTCAGCAGTGTTTACCTATGGATTTGGAGATGCGTGTAGGGCTATGACAAATGTTTTCATTATCAATAAATCTCCTAACTTCATAGATTAACTCATTAAATGTTGGGTCTATAGAATGTCAGAACATAGTGAGAAATGTCCTTCGCAGTCTTTCAATGTCTTCCGAAATCTTAAGGCATCAATTTGATATATACAGAGAAAATCAGGACATATCCATATTTGAAAACAGCATGTTCTGCCATTATATGCAAAGAAAATACTTAAAAGATGAATTGGTTAAAAAACAGACAGTGCAGCTTAATATTTGTGTTTTGTTATTCTTATGGACAGAAAAGGCCTCTAGGTGTTTACAGACATTCTGCTAAGCTAGCCAGTGTTTGCTTCAAATTCCCCATATACTGGTACCACCTTTGGCAACACACAAACATACAGCCCTAAAATCTTCACATATGTTCACTGATTTTCGGAGGGCGTTCAAATCTTGTATACAACAAAGCAAAATCAGTGGATAAACACTTTCCATTATCTTGCTGTTTATAACTTTTTGTGTATGACAGCAATCAACATGTTTTTGAAAAGGAAACCTAATTCCTTTCAGCCATTCATTTGCTCTAATGTAGCAATTCAAACCCAGAGAAACCCACCAATCTATTCAGAACAACCCTGATTGTTTTTCACTCATGGAAAAACACAGACAGGACACAATCAGTTTCCAAGGTCACGCCAAGTTTCTGCTTCTGTAGCAAAAACTGTTGCTTTAAAGGAAATGTGTGTGTTCGCCCCTCATGAATCCCAGTCAGTATAGTTGACTACATTCTTGAACAAGGTGTCTGTGTGTGTGTGTGTGTGTGTAGAATTGATGTTTCTGCTGAGCAGTTATTCTTCCAGTGGCACAGAGTCCCCATCTGGCACTGTTTCCCAGAACCAAGGAGTTTCAGGAAAAATGATTTTTGGATAACCACATAATTTCTCTCTCGTGTGAACCATTAAAAACAATCTCCAACCCTGGCCAGTATCTGATGGTAATGGACACTAATGCTCTCTATTATTTTATGAGCTTTTCGCACACTGAGGATAGAAAATGTTTTAACCCATGAATGATTCGATCAACTGAACAGATAATCCCAATTGTATATGGATAATTGTTTAATTGCCATGCATGTCAGAACATGCTGTTTTCAGCCAGCAAATATGGTGAACTCCTGTTTTGCTCTTTTATATCATATTAAACTGAATATCACTGGATTTTGGACTGTCACAAGACATTTAGACATTTTAGAAACTCTGATAAACATTTTTGTGTATTTTATGTATTTATGAAATCCAAATAATAATTACAATGTTAGCTGATTTGTAGTTGCAGCATTACAGTGTACAATGTGGACTTACCTTGCGATGTTTACCATTTATAGGTCATTCTTTGACATACCCACACAAGATGCCTTACACAGACTCTACCCAGCCCTCCTACATACACTGCTATTAAATAAAAGGTTGTCCAGTCACAGGTATCAGGGCTGCATGGTCAGGAGAAATGCTGTATGTGGCCAATGAAGGTTCTCGAATTACCTTGGCTAACCTGATTTCTGTTTCCAGTCAAGGTCTGTAATCTAATATGGGAGCACTGGAAAACAATGCAATAGGTTTAGTCTCTCTCGGCTCAGTCCATTAAGCCATGCCATGAACTCAGAGTCATGCCAAGAATACCAGGACCAATCAATACTACTACTGAAATGCTGAATGCAACAATAAAAATCAGCTGTTTTGGACTCCCATGAACCCAGAACCTTGGTCAGGGAAGTTATGGGTGTTGCACTGTTTTAAATAAAGTTTTATCACAACTATTTCTGACTGAGGCAAAAAATATGACCTTATAAAAATGTCGACAGTCCTGATAAGAGGAGATAATGTAGGAATGTTATGATGCAGCTTCATATATTCACCGTACAAAAAGGTGACTGACACACAAAATAGCAAGGCCATCTGGGAACGTGTGACAAATCTAAAGAAGAGTAATAGCTATCACAGTTGAATTTCAACAGACTGACTGTTCTGGCAGTGTGAAATTGCAAAACCCTGTGGCAAGAAGCATTTCCTTCCACTTTTGCACCTCGTTTAGAAACCACATCCGTTTGTCCTGTGACCGGGCAATATTTACTCAGCTGTCCAACCAGTGGCTTCAACAGAGTATACAAAGAAGTTGATCCATCTCTAGTACACACTGTTCAGGACTGCAGGATATTGCTGCTGCACCCATACATTCTTAAGTTGCTTTATTATACATGAAACTGTACAGTGGGGTGTAAAAGCCCTCACATGTGTAACTTTGACATAGGCTGAGCACTGCCACCTAGTGGTTTTCAGTGTGAAGTTAAAGCAATGAAGTCGTTATAGAAAAACATTTGTGTTGGCAGAATGAACATGTGAACAAAAATGTACTTAGAATAGAGATAATAAGCTTTATTAAAAATTAAAAGAGATTACTCCAGCTTCATTGGAGATATCCTGGTCATGATTTATAAACTATCTACTCATATGAGCCTTACGTCATTCAAGTCCATCACCCATTGTTTAACAGGTTTAATGAGAAACATATTATCAAGTCCTGTGTGAAATCCCAAAACACTTTATTCCCTCTTCTCAGTTGTTACTAAAAATATCCTAAAGGCCATTTGAAGAGAAGGAAAAGCAGACCACAAGGAACCATGGGTAGTGTTGTGGTCCATCCAGCTGTAGCATCAAAGCCCGCACACTGAAAGGTCTCTCAGAGAGCCTCATGTTTCCCAGCGGAGGTCATCCTGTTTTAATTTGTTTCTGAACTTTTGGGTTTCTCTGAGAAGCTGCAGGTTGTTGTTCGTGGTCCCACTTCTCTTTCCTTTCTTCGGAGCCTTCACAGGAGAGGGAACAGGAGGCTTGATGCTGCTTGGCTTAATGGTTTTAGGATCCTCAGCCCCAGGATGGGTCAGTTTATGGACCTGTGCAGAAGCAAAAGGGAGGAAACATTAGATACCTACAGAATAAGGGATGGAGATCAACTGACACTACAAACGGAGATGCACCAACAGGTCAGCAAATTGGCCATGACCATTGAATGGCCAATCAGTTTTATATGAAATGGTCCTCAAGACAAAGTGATTTACTATTTTATATGTCAAATAAAGTTACTGGAAATAAAAATAAAATCTGTATTACCAGAAAGAAACTGTACATACATTTGTTTTGGCATACACACTTTCACATATACAAAGCCTGCCTATGGGTTGTGTTGAGTGATGGTTCACATACCGTCTTTTGGTGTTTGCGGAGTTTAGTGATCTGAGCTCCCTTCTCCTCCATCCTGGCGACCAGCCTCTCCAGTTCTCTCTGCAGGTCCTGTTTCTGCTCGCGATGTTGCATCTCATCTATCTGATGCTCTAGCTCCTGATGCTCACTGACAAAGAAACACATAAATGACCAAATATGTAAAAGAAAATGTAAGACAATATCTATAAAAAGCTTACTCACAAGCTCATTTGTCCTAGCTCGTCCTGCAGAGCGAGCAGCAGGTCAGACAGTGAGCCCAGTGACTCCTCCACTCGTTGGGGGTCCCTGTCAGGCTTGTTACAGGTGGTGGAAGGTGGAGAAAAGTCCCTTTGGAGGCTTTTCTTGGCTGCACAACCAGACCTGTGCATGGCGCTCACTCGCTCACACAGCTGGGGCTGATGGTGCTTCATCATGTGAAGTATACTCTGTATATTGGCGTGGACTGAGTGGCTCGGGCTGGTCGACTGCACCAGGAATAGAACATCGAAATCAATAAAATAAAAATGTAAAAAGGAAGAACATAATAATATGTGGTTTAAGAGTTATTGCATCAGGACTGACGTACCGTTCCTGCAACAAAGGGCATTATTTTGTGCCTTGGGCTGCTTGGTGATGCCAGCTCTTTCTGTCTGGAGGTTTTCTGGAGATATGAGACAGCTGTTATCACTACTATGTGTAAACAATCATTTTTCAATTAAAGAAATGCAGGCAGTTATTCTGTTTTATATCTAAATAAATCTACCTTGGTGGTCTTTTTGGTTTTCTTCTTTGGCTTTATTTCTTCGGTTTTAAGCAGAGACAACTGAAAGTTGATGTTCAATTCCTTCTGCAGCTGAGGAAGTGGCAATCATAGCAAAAAAGTCAAGTCAGTGTTTTTTAGGTTTTGTTGGCATTTAACCATTATTAAACAGTGTAACGTAAAAGCCACTAGACAAATTGTTATAAGCCAAACTAACAAAAACTGTAGATTATTGTATAATTGTTTAGCTGATTCAAAAGTGAAGTGTGTGTGGACTGACCTCCTCTGCTTTCTCCTGCACAAGTTTACGCTCATGCTCTTCTTTCAGTAGTTTTTGTTCCAAAATGGCAAGCTTTGTCTGAAAGAGTAACATTGCATTCAAATAATAATCTTATAATTCAGCTTCTCATCATCAGTTTTTGGACTAAATTGTAAAACTGTGACTTACCTCTGCCAAAGCTTGGGTCCGACTCAATTTAAGACACTCTGATTCTAGTTTCTCCAGCTTCTCACGCTGAGATTGGGAGTTTGAGCTGCTTGGCCGCTGTTTCTGCAGTGAAGCCTTGAAGGGGAGTAAACAAAAATTAAATGGAAGTAGCAACATACATTCAGCAATCCTAGGAACTAATAAAACACAGATAATAACGTAACAATATAAACCTCACTCCAAAAAAATGTACTTTAAATCTAATCTAAAAGATAATAAGCCTATAACTTATCTATATGATAATAAGGTTATTGTTTATGGGTATACTTTTAAAGAAAGATATTTATTTATTTATCTTGGAGCCTCAAGACATTATTTTAGCCTTGTTGTCTTTTTTTCTGTGCTATTTTCATCTGGCTCTGTGAATCACATTGAGCTGTATGTACTGACTGTATGAAAGCTCTATAAATAAAGTTGAGTTTAGTTTTATTTTGGAACTACCTGATTCTCCATTAGTGCATTTCTCTCCGTCTTAGCATTTTCAACCATCCTCCTCATGTAGTCCAGCTGCTTCTCAAGAACCTTACACCGAGCCTCTGCAGACTGCAGCTTTGAGTCCAACTCTGTTGTCATCAAGACACACAGAACTATTAAAAAACACAGAAAGTTGCATTTGCAGTGGCCTTTCCCTCTGACGCTTTCATCACTTACCTTTCCTGCCTAAGCTGTCTGTCTCAGGCACACTTGCTGCTGGTTGACTGGGCACTGTGTGAGATGCTGTGACCTGTTGATGCTTCTTAACATCGTGGGAAAATTGACTACAGCTCTTTTCCGCTTGCTTCCTCTCCAGCTCCAAACGCCTGATTTTCTCCTGGAGGGTCTTCAGTGCATCAACAACAGCTGAGAGAAATAAAAAGGTATACTTAAAATTGTAGAAGGTGGATATAAATATAAATCATTGTATAAGGGAGGCGAAGAAAAAGTTGTCTGCCATACCTATGCTGTCAATATTAGCTTTGGTCTGAGACCCTCGAGGGCTGGTTATATGTTGGTCCATGCAGATTGATGAGGGAGCCAGAAACTCCAGCTGTCTTGCTATTGGTAGCATCCGATCTGGAGGCTGGTAATAGCTCCCAATGTAACTGTTTTTGGAGGGGGAGTCCAAGGTCTACAGACAAAAGGTAGAGAAGATTAATCAACGAACAATTGCCTTGTGGTTATTTCATTTTTAACAATGGGCAGGTTTTTTTCTCCCTGCTCCTGTCCACCATGTGCGATAAAATGTGTGTGAAGTGTACATATTGTGTTTCGTAAAGTGTACATGTTTCGTTTTAAAATAACTGCAATGTGTGGAATAAACAAATAAATAAATAATTGCTTTGTCAATACAGAAACAGGAATTAATACGTGCTTATTTAAAAAGTTCCCGCAGCCCAAGCTGAGGTATAACAACAAGCGTTCTGTAAACGTTAACGTTACATAAGCAAACAACCCGTCCTGTTTACAAATAGCACTTCGATATTAAGTTATCTTATCAACAATCAGTAACGCCCTTTGCAACCACCCCTTGTAAGTAAAGCTCGATAAACACACCCATCAAAACCAGTGGAAAAGCTCCTTCATATAACCCTAAAGTTGGCACATAAAGCCGGGCTGGCGAACGTAAACAATGCTAGAGCTAATGTGTTAGCAATTCCCCTAGCTAACGGATGGTTTGTTACCTGGTCGTGATAAGTCTCCATTTGATGACATCGAGGTGTCTAGTCCCTACACAAGAAGCATATGTTTAGATAAAGTAGTAATATTATCCGACTGCTTGGTTTTTATGATGCAAGCCGACTGATTTCTTCGAGCCACTCAGTTGTGCTGTCACCGACACACAGTCCGCACTTTTTAAATTTCCCTCCTCTTTGCCGCCCTCCTCACATTGGTTCCGCCTTTCCTCTGTTTGCTTCCTTAACGACGTTTTCCATTCCAGTGTCTCATTCTTTTTAAACATGATGACCACAGTCCACAGCCTGTATAAAAAAGATATCTGATAAAGACACCATGATACGTTATTATAGTGTATATAAAATCAGAAGGTAGTCTAATTTTCCCTTCCACCATACAAAAAGAAAATAAATAGGGCCTTCAGGCATTTGGCACAGATTTCCCCACATATTTGCAAACTGGCATCTTATCATAAGGATGCTTACAGTAAGAAATGTTTTATATTACTTGCTGTGAAAAATCATTGTTTTTTTAATACGCTTACACAAGAAAATCGAAATCCTTGCAAAACCTTTGGCAGAAGTGAAGCATGGCCATAGCTATGATTTTATAAATGTTAAGGGTCACGGGTACTGCATGCAGCATTTATGGGTTAGAAGTATTTGTGCCTGATTGAGTTAGGATAATCACTAACCAAAAGCCTTTTAGACTGTTTCTAGACACAAAGCTGAAAAGTAAATAAAAGCCTTACTTTTTAGAATGAAAGAAAGTCTACATGAGAAAGCAATCCCCCTACAGTTGAGGTTGACAAACTGTTTATTATCCACTGTTAATTTAAACTAAAACATGGCAAATGTGATCATTTTCTTAGCCACATAACCTCAAATCTCAGAAGTTTCCCAGGACATGACCTCAGTGTCCGCAGTGGTAGCCTGGATTAAAATAAGTTATTTAGGAAAGAACCCCTCATAGAAAAACAGGAAGTTGAAGAACATCATAGGTTATGCTGAGATGGCATCCCTCTGAACAACAACAACAACAACAACCAAATAATTGAAGGTTCTTTAAGCAATTTTCTGATCACTTATGATTTGTGGTTACTAAAGTGCCTTTGGCCAGAAAATTACTTAATCATCCAGTTAACATTTGCAAAGCAGTATGCAAATAGCCTGCTGCAGCTAAAGGCACAGATGCTGCACCAGGAGAAAGGAAATACATTCTGTAAATCTGGTTCTGCATTTCCGTTCCTCTGCAGATTTGATCAATGTTTATCAAGGTTTATTGTTTCATCGTTTGCAAAAAAACACTCTTTTCAAGAAACACAAAACTTGCGTCTCATTGGTATCCAACCAGATCATTTTACATTTCTGTGATACATTTGATAACTATTATATATTTTTGATTAAATCAAATATTTTTTGAATGTTATTTAAAAGGTTTTATGGTTCAACAAATGTTTTACATGTTAAATCTAAAACATTTCAAAGTTCACATGTGATCTCACACATTGTATATTATTTAAACATTATAAAAACTGTAGTCATAATTTGTGTTTAATTTAGACTATATGCTCTAGAGTTAAACACGTTCTACTTATAACGGTAACAAGGGGCACACCCTAGACTTAATCATCTCAAAGGGTCTGAACATCTCCAAGGTTGTGGTGACAGATGTTGCACTCTCTGGTCATTCCTGTGTTTCCTTTGACAGCTCTATTTCTTTTCACACAAATGTTCAAAAAGAGATTACCACAAAAAGGTATTTATCTGAAAACACAAGGTAAATGTTTATTCAGAATTTTTCTCCCACACTAGCCCTCGCTAACATCTCAGTAAATGAGCTAGTTGATTATTTTAACTCAAAAATGTAAGATGTGGCCCCGGCCGTGGCGCAACTGGCTGGGGCACCTGCACCGTACGCCGGCGATCCGGGTTCGATTCCCGACCCGTGGTCTTTTCCGGATCCCACCCCGACTCTCTCTCCCACTTTCCTGTCACTCTCCACTGTCCTATCCGATTAAAGGCAAAAAGCCCTAAAAAATAAATAAAATAAAAGTAAAATGTTATAGATCCCATTGCTCCCACTAAGGAAGTGTGGTGTATTAAATCTGTTCATACAGTTAGTTACTCTCTGAGGTCATAGACAGTGCACATGTTCAGGGAGAATGGGGTGCCATAGGATATTGCATAACAACATCTGGAATACGTCAGGAACATATACATGTCACTTTAGTGGGGCACACATTGTTATTGATCACCTCCTTTGGACACGCACACATTTCTCCTATAAATTGCAAGCACAAAGAGAGTTCGGGGGACTTCCACAATTGGCTCTGGGAACCTCGTATTGCCCGTGTTGGTGTATGATACTATGCTGTTTGTAATAAACCTTATTATATACAAGCTGGTGTCTCCGGAGACTTCTTCATCATCTTCACAAACATTTCTACAAGATATACCTCAGACTTGGCGCCACGAACTAGGCCGTCTTGCGATCTTCAGGTGACTCTACAACACATCTCCCTTCACAAACATCTCTACAAGATATACCCCAGAAGAAAAGCCATAAGTGTGAGAACAGAAAAAAGAGTCTAGAAAAGCTGAACGCAGGTGGAGAAAAACAAATCTCCAGGTTCATTTTGAAATCTATAAAGAAATACTTAGCTTTTAGAATTTGGAATTGAGAAATGCATGACAGTCTTTCTTCTCTGACATCATTGCCAAAAACACGAACAACTCACGTGCCTTGTTTGCTACCATTGAGAGACTAACAAACCCCCCACTGTCAGTAGCCTCTGAATTTCAATCCACCAGGGCCTGCAATGAATTTGCCTCCTTCTTCACTGACAAATTTCAGAAAATCAGACAGGCAGTCGGCGTTTCTGTATCAGGTACAGCAAATATGATGTCCTAAATTCAATTCAAACACCATGACACAATTCCATCAGATTAATGATAAAGACCTAGAGGACATTATTCAACATCTGAAGTCTTCCTCCTGCTGACTTCATATTATACCTTCAAGCTTTTTCAAAAATGTTTTTCATAGCATGTCCTCAGAGCTACTTCATATAGTAAACAAGTCTCTTCACTCAGGCGTATTTCCACAGGCCCTGAAAACTGCAGTAATTAAACCGCTCTTAAAAAAGAATAATCTGGACGCTTCAGTAATGAACAATTACAGGCCCATATCAAACCTCCCATTTCTAGGTAAAATCATTGAAAAAGTAGTTTTTAAACAACTGAGTAAATTCTTGGATGCAAATAACTGTTTTGATGTGTTCCAGTCAGGCTTTCGACCGCATCACAGCACTGAGACTGCTCTTGTTAAGGTCGTAAATGACATCGTGCTAGCATTGTTAGATATTAGCGCTGCATTTGACACTGTTGATCACAAAATATTACTAGACCGTCTAGAAAACTGGTTGGGACTTTTGGCAACAGTTCTAAATCGGTTTGAATCTTACTTAAAGGACAGGAAAAACTTGGTTCTATAGGCAGCTACACATCAGATTTGACAAATATGACATGTGGCGTTCCTCAAGGCTCCATCTTGGGGCCTCTTCTCTTTAACATCTACATGCTACCACTGGCTCAGATAATGAAAAGCAACAAAACAAGTTACCATAGCTCTGCAGATGATACACACATTTACATTACCATTTCACCAGGAGACTATGCCCCAATTAAAACACTGAGTAAGTGCATTTAACAAATCAATGACTGGACGAGTCAGAACTTTCTCCAACTAAACAAAAACAAAACTGAGGTAATTATTTTTGGAACAAAGGAGGAACGACAACAAGTCAGTGCTGAGCTTTTGTCAGCAATCTTCAAAACAACAGCTAATGCCAGAAATCTAGGTGTAGTCATGGACTTAGACCTGAATTTCAACAGTCACATTAAAACAGTTACTAAGTCCGCCTACTATCACCTGAAGAATATATCTAGGATTAAAGGACTAAGGTCACAGCAGGATCTAGAAAAACTTGTCCATCCTTTTATCTTCAGTAGACTGGACTACTGTAATGGTGTCTTTACAGGTCTCACTAAGAAATCTATTAGAAAGCTGCAGCTGATTCAGAACGCTGCTGCTCGAGTCCTCACTAACACTAAGAGAGTGGATCACATCAGTCCAGTTCTGAGGTCTTTACACTGGCTTCCTGTGTGTCAAAGAATTGATTTCAAAGTTCTGCTGCTGGTTTATAAAGCATTGAATGGTTTAGGCCCAAAATACATTTCTGATCTCCTGCTACATTATGAACCATCCAGAACATTCAGGTCTTCTGAGACGGGTCAGCTTTCTGTCCCCATACTTAGAACTAAACAAGGAGAAGCAGCGTTCAGTTATTATGCTCCAAATATCTGGAACAAACTCCCAGAACCCTGCGGGTCCGCTGCAACTCTTACTACTTTTAAATCCAGGCTGAAAACATTTATTTTTGCCGCTGCTTTTAATTGAACGGTTCTTATCTAACACTGCATTATAACATTTATTCATGTATTGTATACCTGTTGTGTTTATTTTATTATCTTTGCTTTTAAATGACTGTTTTAAAAATGCCTTTTTATAATGTGTTTATGCGGCACTACTTCTAAATGCTCTTAATGTCTCATTTTTGTAAAGCACTTTGATTTCCCTTGTGTTGAAAGGTGCTATTTAAATAAACTTGCCTTGCATGTGTGTGTGTGTGTGTGTGTGTGTGTGTGTGTGTGTGTGTGTGTGTGTGTGTGTGTGTGTGTGTGTGTGTTTGTGGAATGCATTTCAAATAAGCAATGTTTTTCTTCATTTGCCTTTGACATTGTGTTTAGGACGGGTGTTATTTTCATCTAAATGATATTATGTAAATGCATTTTTATTGGTATTCTGTTGGATGGTGCAAATATGTTTTTGAAACAGAACACTGATTTACTTAAACACAAACGAGGATAATTACAAAACAAACGAATGGAAATGTACCACAACATATCTCCCTCTATCAGTCTCTCTCTCAGTATTTTCTGATAAACAAGAGAAGGGGGGGCGGCTGCCCGCGAAATGTATTATGGGAGATGTTGTTCTTAAGTGCTACCATCCAAAAGACACCTCGAACGAGGAGAACTCAACTCCCATCGAACCTTCCCCCGCTAGCTTGGCAACAAATCCTCAACCAATCGTCTGTCAGAATTTCACAAGGGCCGCCCTAGAATGCCAAGAGACGTCTTTCATTGGCCGTCCTGTCCTGCCAATCAAATATTTACCCTAGAGTTGTTGCCTCCTATCGTTTTTACCCTGGGACTAACATTACTGGTCAGTGCTGTGGCTGCAAGGCTCCCCTTAACAGAAGACCTGCACCAAAGAATGTGGATAAAGTGAGTATACAAGAATGACACTTTTAGTTTTTGACTCACAGTGAAAGGTTTATGTGTAGGAATGTTGTTTTGACCGTGGTTCTGGTGTACTTTTACTGGTGTCTTTGTTAACGGGCTGCTTGAAAACCTTGACACGAAAGGAAGCAGAGAGAAGATTGAATGGACACACACACTGATAAGTTAAAACAACGTCAATTCATTGTCGTTTAATGCGAAATTATTATTTAATTCATCATGATTGTGCCTTGTAACATCAGTATAGTGTCTGTTAACCCGGCTTGTTTTTTTTGGAGTTTGTTAACCGTTCAAATATTAGTATTTTTTCAGCATGCTGTATTTATGTGTCAATACATGATATGTATAGCCAGGTTTTTATTTTCAATCAAATATACCCTTTGAAAATATATATATTTACCACCATTTATACCCTGGGATCTATAACTTCATTTTCAGTGTGTTGGGCGGTGATTCACATCAGTAAATCTTTGAAGCAGAATTGTGTTTTTCCTTAATTTTTGCATCACTGTGATGGAACACAAGGATTCATTGGGGATGTAATTTGTTAGGTTGATTGAAACTGGCAAGATAAATATACATTCAGTCTCTAATTACTGCAATTATGTCTGACACTGAATTGCATTACATGTGCATGCATTTTATAAACATGCTTTAAGATTGTTTTTTATCATACTGCGATGTAAACTATTTCATGTCTTATTTTTTGCACAGCCTTTTGTAAGACAGCACAAACGTTAGTCCTACATCAAAAGATGGAAGTGCAGGATCGGGAGTCTCTGGGGAGATGGGAAGGGCTCGGCAGCCGGGATGCCAGCTCCAGAACTGAAGCCATGGAGAACATCCGCCAGGACGTCATGAGGAGAGTGGAGACCATCAGGCCCATTTCAACAATGGCCCCCTCATGCCCAGCCTCGAAAAGCCCTCCTAAAAGCGACCTGAATGACATCCTGGCTCACGTCCTCATGCTCACTAAACGGTGCCCCTTTGACGACGTCAAGGAGCAATGTGTCCGGCTTCTACAGGGCGTCCAGGTAGGAGATTCATACAGAAACCAATGACACAATAAGCTTCCTGTTCTTTGTTGCTTTAAGCTGCACCAGGCTGTCCTTTAATACTTGTGCTAAAGGTGTTGTTCCGCTGCCACACTCCACTCCTCACCTCTTCATAAGCATTGCAAACATTGTGGCTGAGTCAGGACGTCTATGAAACCCAATGCATGTTTAGTCAAGTGGATTACATTCAATGACACGATGAGAGACCATGAACTCATTAACACTTAAACACTAGAAGAGCCAAGCATTTGCCAATCCAGCCCTACACTACATGCTCAATGCACAGAGAATATTTACACAGGTATAAAATGGGTGTAACATGACATGGAATATGTCTGGCCTTCTAACATCAGTGTCAGCATTATCTGTATGCTATGCAGTTTTTTTAGGTTGTATTGCAGATGTGTTGGGAGGGTGCAATTTGGATTCAGGTCACAGCATGTACATTTGATTTTGTATTCATGCTGTTTTTAATTCTTTCTGAACCAACCTTATTGTCTGATCTGTACTAACACTGATAAACCCCTAAAGAAGTAGACAAGCCTTTAAATAAATTCGTATTCATGAGGAATATTTGTTTGATTAATAATTTTGGTGCCTAAACAGTTTTCATTTGATAGATTTAGTCAGTTAAAAAAGTCCTTGCAGAGAACAAGAGCGTGGTGTAAGCTGGGGCCTGTTGTCCTTAATGAGTCCTCTAATAATCAACAAAATTAAGCCTGCCTATTTCTGATGGCCTGCCATGTTGTTATTCTGAGGAAATACACTGTTTGGCAGCGGCATTAATTCCTGTTTGTGCGGAAGTGTTTTTGGAAGATGCAGGCGAGGGGCAGAGAGAGATGAGAGTGAGAAAGCTGCTTTGCGGGTTTAACAGTGCCCCGCAGAACACACCGTCTGGTATTTCTGAATTATGCTAAGCTGCATTTGCTATGGACTTGCCAAAGGGTGCATTTATGAGCCCAAGGGGGCAGCTCATGTTGTTCTGGTCCCACAGTTGAAGACCCCCCTGAATAACACACCCACACACACACCTTTCTCATGTTTCCAGGGATGGAAGGGGGTAAGGGAGGAGGCTTGGGCTCAGACAGACCTCTAATTCCAGCAGATCCGCTGATTAAAGACAACATCTTTGAAAGCACAGACAGTGCTTTCCTCATGGCAACCCCCTCCTCTCGAACAGGAAGCCCTCCTGCCTAGTGAGAATAATGTCTCTTAATACTCTCACGGCTTTGAGATGGCCTGAGACAATGTTTTTGCTGGTTTATTGAGTCAATGTGTATAATATTCTGCACATTTTCTTTGGAAAGTTAATCCAATTATACTTTTTATAAAAGGGGAATTTCCATGTCTGTGGGCAGAGTGCTTCATTAAAACAAATATATTTCAGTGAATGGTTATAAACTCCCCAAAACAAACATGTCTCTTGGTAACGATTGTTTAATCCATTTAAAAACACATTTAGTTTTTACAACAAGGCGTCAGGACCCCAAATAAAAATGTTTTTATAGGACAGAGCTAGACTTGTTTATCTTAGTCTTTATACCAATCATGGGTAACATAATAATGGCTGTTTACTTATAATTAATGGACACACAGAAGAGTTGCTTGGATTTTTGTCGAACTAACTCTTAGAATCGTAGAAGCATAGAAAAAATGTCAATTTCTTTTCTTTCTTTGCCTAGATGCCATAATAGTTGAGCCAATCATATGGTAAAATAGAGATTCAGAAACATCATCTCAGGCCACAGGCCCTCCTCCTCTCCTGGCTGTTACCTCATTTGCCTTTTTTTTGCAATCTGAGTCGTTGCTTGTTTTTCAAGGTACGATGTGAATATGCAGGGCAAGCTGTGTTCACACAGTTATAGCAATAGGCTTGAGGGTTTACATTTTTGCTGTGCCATGCTGCCCCAATATTTTGGAGCCCTAAAGGTCACAGGGTCACGGCTGAAAAAAGGGTTCTATATGTGCTGGTAAAGGTCGGGTTCCCACATGGCGTGTTTGTGTAAGGATCTACTTGGGTGAACATCCGAGAGTGAAAACCACTACCTGTGCAGTCCTGCAGGTCTTCCTGGGACTTGTAAAGGCGGTTGACCTCGCTGAGCTTTATTGAACTTTAGGAACACAGGATAAGCATGGGTGAAGACAAATGCATACAAACCACGAAAGAGACAATAGTGAGTGTTTGTTCTGAGTCTATGAAAGGCGTGGGCAGACTCCATCGTCCCTCTCTCTCTCTCTGGTCACCATGTTCCCTTGCTGCATGAAAGGAGCCCAGTCTTGGGTAACTTGACAGAGACAGAGAGGGGTTTCTTTGTGTTATGTAATTACTCCATTGAGCCCTCCACCCTAACTTGAATTTGGAGCCACTCAAAAGATCAACCTGTTCTTCAGGCCGGTTCTGCCTACACTTTGAGGACTTTGTCCATATCCACACCCTTCAGGGATGAAATGATGTGACAGAGAATGCACTGTAAATACCAAATGGACTTAGCGTCTCTTTTAATTTGATTCAGTCCACTTCTGAGTCATTTCATTCTAGGTAGTTCATTACATAACTGCAGAAAGACCATAAGATTTGTAGCTTACTCGACAGCCGGGTGTTACTTATCCTAATGTCCCAATGCACAATTCAGCATTGTACAGAAGTGCATAGCCCCAGTTTGTGTCTCTCAAGTATTATCATAACAAACTCAGCCACAGAGCTAAGCATCTGTTTTCTAAAAGATAAACTCTGGGCAATCTTTACCAAGTGGGTGTTTGACAACATTTCCTGCATTTCTAAAGGTATTTCCAGAATCCTCAAAGAATCCTCTGTCCGTAGGGATGAAAACAAATGATGTAAAGACCACTTTCTATCCCATTTCCCAATTTTTGACTTCTATTTGTTTTTTTCATGTGAACAAAGATGCTAACATTATTATAAATGATGTGAAACACATTGATATTTTCTGGTCTCTTATTCTACAAAATGAGCTTCCACCTCACCACTTGTTTTTTCTGATGAAGGCAAAGGTTTTAGATGTTTAAGTTGCTCCTTATTGTTTTTACACATACTTATTTAGCTTATTTGGGACATTCAGGATGACTGAGCAGCCCATAGTAATAAACACATATGTGTGATTAATTAAGTGCAACGACTTCCTGGATCTGGCCTCCTCCCAGAATAACCCAGGACACATTTCTGTGTCTCCACATGGAAAGTTTGGGAGGGTCTCCAGCGACCCGGATATGACCTCTGACAATGATCACTTTTCTAGGATTGATTGGTTCATATCAGGAGCATGAGGTCACTCATACAGATTGTTAAGGGTGTTTACTGCCTTACAATCTGTGTATCAAGCCTGAAATATGTTTTGCTGTTTCAACTATTCTATGTTGTGTTCCTCCCTTCTCTCTGAGCTTTGAGGTTGGTGTCGCAGTGGACTTCTCTTGGAAAGCCTGCTATCCTTTTCAAAGGTGGCATGTTTATGGTGAGGCTGTATGAACAAACTTGACTAGACAGGAGTGTGTAGTGTTGAAGTCCACTCTTACTGTCACATTGACAAGTTCTCTCTAATGTTTTTGTGTATGAATGTGTGTTTATGTATACTGAATGTGTCAGTGGGTTTGTGTGCATGCCTCCAGTCCTCTTCGGGCTACCGCTACTTACTCTGTAAACAGAGTGAGGAGGTCCCGTGGAGAGAGAGCCTTGTAGTCTGGACAGGTCTGCTGGATTATGGGCGATCTCAGCTCAAACCAGGTCAGACAAATTGCATGTTAAGGGGGGAGAGAAAGCAGCAGCAGGCACTGACCTTTGGCACAGTAACTGTACAGTGCTCCATGGATATGGAGGACGTGACAGGGAAATAAATCTGTGGATTTACAGCTGCCAGCCAGCTGGGCAGGGTGGATATGAGACGGGTTGGACTGTATACAGTGTGTGGGATGTTCAATCCAACTAAGCTGCATGAAGCTTTGTGTGGCTGTCATATTGTGGCCACTTAAGGTTTTTCTATAGCCTCCTCTTTCAAGCCTCTCTTAATATGAATATTTTCGGCCCTGGGATGCTGAAACTGGTGACCATAGCTGCTCTTTGATGCGTTTCATCTTCTTTTCAGGTGCTTTTTTAAAGTTATTGTTCAATTTGGAGCTTTAACAATGTTTTATAAATTATGTTACACATTTCTTTAGCTTCTCCCCTGTTAGGATTTGCTGCTTTTGTTTGCTTTATGTCGCTTAACTGAATACTTTTTGAGTTGATGACTATGGGATGAATTGGACATAATCAGACAGTAGATTTTTGGAAACTGTGTTGGACATTTTATGGACCAAACAATTAGTTATTTGATTGTTGCAGCCCCTGGTATAATTCACACTATCATCATCTTGAGTGTTATTCTTTATCCTTCTTAATGTTAATTAAAAAAAAGTTGCTTTTGCAATTTAAGATATTAATTTTAAACTATAATGAATAAGTCACTATTTGTTAAGTGTGTCTAGTTGACTGCACAGAAGAATACATTGCAATACAATATCTTGACTTTCCAGCAACAAAATTCTGTTTTTCCAGGGTATGAGAAAACATGCTAGGAAACAATAGTAATACACAAGCCCCCACTTTGATCCTACAACACAGACAGACCCCCACCTTCCAGCCAGTGCAGCATGCTGCCGGCTGTAGACTCAGGAAGACTAGTGAGGAGGGGGCATGTGGGAAGTGTGCAACTAGGTCACTGTCAATCCTGTAGTAAGCCTGAATACATGTTTTAAAAAAAAATCCCCTTTCATTAATACAGGTTCATTAAATGCATTAAACACTTTCCTGTAGAGAGAAAACAAGGAATATATCATTGGTTTAGTCTTTTTTGTAACAGCTGTTCCTATAAAACATGTAAAGGCTGTGTTAGCCTGGCACTGAGTGCTGGGTATGAGCTTTTGCAGAGCCCAAGCAGTCGCCATGGTACCAATGGCATGAGGTGCAACGAAGGGGTGGGTTGGTTGACACTCGAGGCTTGGGCTGCTGGCTTGTCTGAGATTATTTCTGGCAGTGCTATTCAGGAATTGAGAGAGGGAGTGAGATAGAAGAGAGTGGGAAAGAAAGAAAAAGGGAATGTTGCAAAACACCATGTCTACACACTGGAGGTCGAACAGGAGTCGGGGGAAAGTGAAAGGGAGTGAATAAAACATGTAGTCGCACGAGAGGTGAGGAAAAACGATGGCGGAATTGGAACAGACACTGTCTTTCTGTTTATTCATTCAGAAACCTACAGTGGAAAACTACTTGCACCCCCAGTCTACGAGCCCCTAAATAAGAAAAATCCTCCTCCGTCATTAATCAGGTCACTTTGTCACTCAAGCAATTCACCCTGCCTTGCAGTTGTTTTCCATCTGATCCAGCATACATTGCAAGGCGCAGCTTGTCTCACCCACACACCCCGAGACTGTGGAAGAAGGAGGAGGGTGAGAGGGGGGAGGGTGTGGAGGGAGGGAGGGAGGAGGCGGTGGACAACAGTAACAAATAGCTGCAGGAGGAGGTGGGGAAAAGGAATAACAAACTCTCTGAAGGAGTGAAACACACTCAGAAAAGGCACATAAATAAAAGAGATATAGATCCAGGCTATCAGTTCAGAGAAAATAAAATAAAAGCCTTGTTTTTGCTGCAGGTAGAGCAGGATTTACTGTGTTGCTCCTGTCAGGAGAGTGAAGAGCAGAGAGATAGGGGGATCACATGGTGCTGTTGAATAAACAAGGCGCGCTCTCTTCCTCTTATTGCCATAATGTGATATTTATAACGTGCATATGGAATTAAAGCTCACTAATTATTTATAAAGGGAAGCTTTCCGCTGCTTATTTAGCTCCTATTTTTCATTTCTTTTCCCAGCACATCTCACACAACTCTCTCCTTTCAGTCACAGTAGAATACATATATAGTGGCACAATGTCAAAGAAACATGTCGATTATCTTAAGCAGGAGGCTGTCCTAGTATGAAAACCACAGGAGTTATGATAACAAGCGAGTGGTTGGTATCTCCTGGTATAGCTGACATGATTTACTTTGACACTAATGAAATGGAGCCATTGGTTATACATTACACAGGTGCTCTTCCTGCTGGGACTATAGTCAACATGCCTCCTGTGAGAAAAGGAACAGCACACTGACCCTGTTTTCTTTTGGTAGCAATAGACCCTTTTGACATGACTCAGTGAATGCACAGGTGTAAGTAATAACATGAATGGCTGGATTCCATTAAGCAGCTTCCGTTTAATGGTTTATTGGGACACTAATAGGACGGAGTCATCGTTAATGTTATTAGAAACACCTGTGCGTTGCCTATCAGGTCAAGTCCAATGTCTGCTGTGAGAAACACCTTCTCTTATTGAAGACTACAACTAACCTGGTATCCAAATGCTACGTCTTATTCAGCTAAAGATTTTAAACTGCTCTCTCGAAAGCTATCTTTAGCTTTTTCTCACTTTCTGTGTTAACACGTGAGTGCAGCACTTAGACTTTAACAGGTCTCAAGCTCTCTACGCAATCAGGCTTTTAATCTGCCCAGTACTTTGTCGATTTATCAGTCCATCGTTTGGACAAAAAAAATGCCCGAACATGGTGAAAATTTGCCATCCCAATTTCTGATATGCCAGGGTCAATCCAAACCCCAGATATATTTATTTAATTATGAAATCAAATGTAGAAAATCAACAAATTTAAGAGGGTAAACCGGAATCTTCCTAAATGTTTGAATGATTAACTACTTTTTAATGTGATCGTAAGCTGTACATACTTTATTAATAGTTGGTTTGGGACTGTATGCAGCCTTAGAGGACAACTAGGCTATACCAAGACAAAAAAAGGCCTCAACACATTTTTGGCGGGTATAAAATCACCATTTCATGTTTCTTTAATGCTAATTATCTGTTGTTATTCAAGAACAACAATAAAAGACAGGAGTTAAGGACATAGCTATTGAGGTTTAGATTTAAATACATCATTATAAATAAATAATGTCCCTCCTATGTGTATTATACATTGTTTTTCTGTAGGTTGTTGCATAATCTGAAGGAATATTCAAACACACGCACATACAATCCAACAAAATATACCTCGCTGATATTAAAGTGGCTGCATATCATCCCACTTGCCTCATAAACTCGGCCCCTGTTCTCGGACACTTTCATCTATCGACCTGCATGCCATCTGATCAGGATTAATTTGATCAAATTCATAAATGAATGATGAAGGTTATTGTCCATTGGAGGCGGTATTTGAAAAAAAAAATCAATACATGCCTTTTATCCTGCAGCCTCTTAATGCTTGGCCTTTTACTTGATGAAAAAGAACGAGCGTTTCATCATTCCCACAGCGCATTGAAAGCAGCTGCAGTTCACCTGTCTGGACACAGGAGGGCACTCACCGCCTGTCTGCAGCCTTCGCTCTCCTCTCAAGTTGCTGGAAGGGAATTTTCCATGCACTGGGCTGAATGCATGAAATGCTGTACATGATTTACATTTTTTCCTTTTGCCCTGGTCACTGGGCGTTCATCCAGTATGTGAGTGTGTTTGTGCGTGTGACTTTGCTCTGCAGGTTAATGTGTGTGTGTGTGTGTGTGTGTGTGTGTGTGTGTGTGTGTGTGTGTGTGTGTGTGTGTGTGTGTGTGTGTGTGTGTGTGTGTGTGTGTGTGTGTGTGTGTGTGTGTGTGTGTGTGTGTGTGCGTGTGCAGTTCTTGAGAGATTTATAGCAGTGAGCATGCAGGATTTAAAGTCATCTGTGGATCAGGTCACAAAGCATGAATAGCTCAGTGGCTGCGGTCCAGGCCTCAGTCTGAGGTGGCCCCTATTAGGATACCAACCACAGGCTCAACACCAGGCTTATCCAGCTAGAATACACAAACAAAATATTAGGGACACTTGCTCCTGTTTTCATCGGGAGGTATTGTGTAATCAGTGATTCACACCAATCCAAATCCAGGTGAAAAGCTGCACTTCTTTACCGCTTTACCCACTGTGTTTGTTTTTGAGACGGTTCTGAACAGCAGTAGTTAGTCAAGAAAATCTACAATTTTAATGAGGTATTAGTTGTGTAAGTCAAGTGCTGTGCAAACATGCAAAAACATATCCAGGTTTTATCTGCTCTTTTTCTGCTTTATATCATTGTAATATGATTATGCTTTCATTTGGACCTCTGATCAGACAACATAAGCAACATTTAGGCCTCGGATTGAGGTTAGGGAACATGTGAGGGACATTTGTTTGACTTTTTATAAACCAAAGATTCATGGATATATCAAATAATTGTTAACAGATTCAATTGGTGCACCTCTAGCCAACAAACGTTTATTAGTTTTGGGTGTTAGACTTCCATAATGGGTGTGTACATCTGAATTAATAAGGCAATATTTAAAAATCATGATTTATTAACCTTTACTTGCTGCTAGTTTTCAGTGTCATGCCAAACATCTGATTGCGGTGGCTTCTTTGTGAGAGGAACTGCCTCAAATCTGGATGGAAAACATTAAACATGCATAAGTACACACACAGTGCTCACCTCATTCAATCTTGACAGGACCCCACACTTTGAGACCTGAGCTTCGCAGTGGTCAGCAGCACCCGATGGATCGCTTCCCCGTACGGGCATTGTGTGGTGCGGCTCACCAAACGGGGTTGCCTCAGTTCACCAAGTGCCATGTTGGCTTAGGCCTGGCTGTGGTGTTGTTTCAGTGTGTGTGGTATTGTTTCAGACCCAGTGTGCACTGGTATTGTGCTCTCTTCTCGGGGGTATTGTCCCGAGCTGATGTATGTGTGCATGTTTATGTTACAGGCCAGTTTGTCAGGATGGTGACAGTTTCACGCTACGGGACCTCTGCGTTCCCACAGTCGCTCACCTCTGACCTCTGCTCTTCAGCTAAAAAAAAAAGAGTGTGTGTGAGTGTTTAGGTTAGACAGGGGGAGAGAGAATGTGTGTCAGTGTGTGTGACTGACATGCAGTGTTTATAAAAAGTACTTCACAGTGGTTACTTAGGGTAGGAAAACACACTCCCTCATTGACAAATGTGTCTGCCCTGAATCTGGACATGCATGCGCCTTAATGTATGAGGTTACTGCATGTCACATCAACACATAAATATTTACAAAATGTTTTATTTATTTATATCTTCATTGAATGTAATGTAAGACATGCAGCCTTTTTAATACACAGTCCACGATTTCATACACTCAAATAAAGTCAAGGTCTTAAGAAAGCTAATCAAATTGGGATTGAGGTCAGATGACTGACTGTGCCTGTCAAGAATAATATACCATACCCAAGAAAACCTTGCTTTTTCTAAAGATTCACCCTGTCCAAAGTCAATGTCATATTATGTCCTGAATGTTTTGCTGCTACACTGTCCTTAAATTGTGCAGAAACTAAATGTTCTATCTTTGGTTTTAATACCAGTACAAAGGTATTTACTATCACATATTAAAATGACATGTGCTATTAAAACAGGTTCACCTACAATACTTCTTATAAACTATATTTGACACATTGACTTTAATGGTATTTATGGTTGGAGGTTGCAGCCAGCTGTTACTGAGCCTCTAGTTTTGTCAGTGTAACCAGAGACTCTGCCAAAATACTTTTGATGATATTGATCCACCACACTGGCAGCCACACAGACACTTTGAGGATCAAGATGAATCGCTAGAGATACATTTTCATCCTGCCGTCGACTGACAGAAGAGAATGCCTGGCTAATATTGACAAAACATTTTTGACCAAATACGTACATGTGGGTATGATGTGGGGTCTTTCTTGGGAAAATATTAACACTAAATATAATTTTAAGAACCCGTTTACTGGTTGAAAAAAGCATGTATTGCTCATTTGTATTCAAAAGTCATATAAGCAAAAAAAAGGTCACTTTAAAACAACTTGAATCAATATTTTTGATTGATGATCCTACAGAGAGGTTTTACCTGAATCTGCAGCTTCTCTAGGCTTTAAGCTTTTATAGGGATGCGTTATAAAGTATTTGCTTATCTCCCTACCCCACAACTTTACCGTTTTGATTGACCACTCACCCTTAAAACCCACCATACTCTCCCTGCTCAGCTGCAAATGGCAGACAAAGTGACTAGCCTGTGAAAACAGTGGAGCATTTAGCAGCTAAAGGGCCAGATACCTGTATTCCCCTCAGTAGTTGGTAAAGACCAAAACAGAGCTAAAGGAAGTGTGAATAATGGACTTGCATCACCAAGCAGCCAGTAAACATGACTCCAAATGAATGACAGTGTTGATTTGGTACTTTTAGATGAGTAAGTTAAGAAATACATCATATCAGCTAAATCAAAATGACACCATATTATTGTTGTGTTCACCAACCTCTTGCTTACTCCCAAAGTTGCCTTCAAAAAATCAGCTATTGCAGGTTTCAACAGGAAATCAAACATTTTTGCTTGCAGTCTGTCATAAGTACTTAAGCAACATGTAAGGATATTATTAGTCACCCTTCCCAACAACATATCAAACGTTGCGTTTCAGAAATGTAAATGATATTGGTTCACCAATACTGCTGTGTGTTGCAGATGATCAGCTATAACTGTTGGTTGGATGTGGCTAGACTAAGTTTGTCATACTTTGTCCTTCCTCTGTGTGATCAGTGAATCTTGAAGGTGTTTATCTGTGTGTGGTTGCTGCTCTCTGTTGATTGGGTCACTTCAGACGCTTGTGTCTAACCTAAAGAAGCCTCACGTGTCCAAGAGGAAATGCTTTTGTTCCGCTTTTCTTTTTTTTCCTTTTTTAACAGTTCAACGGTTTTAAAGTACATGCCTGAATAAAGAACGGAAGCTTAAAGCAAGTGCACAGAGTTGTTTACCCTCCTAATGCTCACACACTCGTACTGCATGTCCCGAAAGAGTAATAGGAAACGATACCGTTACATCATGTTGTCATCAGTCACAACTCGAGGGTTTATGAGACCCCTGATCTCACTCTGATAGCACCCAGAGTATCTTCCATCTGATTAGTACATGTAAGCATTTTTGCAATTCTTTACTGACTTGTTTTGCAGGAGTCTGGCTGGATGAACGCTGGAAGCTGTTCCCTGAACACATCGTATAACTTTGTCCTCTGTAAGCTGAGCCCTTCTGACTCATGGGCCTTGTAGGAAAATATTGGTGTTTGGTTGTTTGCACAAATAGTTGAAGTTGTTCCCTCCTTTTGAGAATTATTCCAGATGTTGGCTTTAGCCACCTTGAGGTTTGAAAGAAGATGGCTTTTCGTTTAACTTTCTATTCTTCATCAAAAGAAATGTGGATGTTTGAGTGACACATAAAATGCACCCAAAGAACATTGGATAAAAAACTGGTTGTTTTTCTTCCTCTGATGATTAAAAAACTCTGCAGGCCTTTAAATAAATGTGTTTTTCTCTTCTAATTATACAGTATTGGATAACAGATTGAAAAGTTGTGGTCTATCACTTTAAACAAACTTTTCATTGGGCTGCAAAACATTTACTTGGATGGGTGGGGCTGCACTGCACCTGCTAACAGTCTGCTACCCTTTGTGTTGACTTTAAGGATTGTTTCATAACATGTTTTCTTACCTGTGTAAAATGTAGGAGTCATGAAGTAGGATAGCTGAATTATGGCAGTGGTTGTCAAAGTGCAGAAACCCCATAAGTTGAGACTGCCATTCAGGAAGAAATACAGCACGATTACATTTAACAGTTCATCAAAAGTTAAAATGGACAGTGTGGACTATTTTTGAGGATTAATCTTTAACTTATAAGAATCTGCGGAAGTGTATTAGGAGGCCCATCAAACAGAAATATAGATCTGTATAGAAAGGAGTTCCTTTATGTGGTCTCGCAGGTTTAAATACATCAGATAATGCATAACCGTACACAAAGCCCTCACAGAGCATTTCAACCGGGGCATGTAGGCTTATTGTGCGCCTGCAGTATGTCTCTGCCAATGGTGATTACAAAGCAAGAAGGAGCCTCTCTTTGAACATGCCGAGTATAATCTCTGAGGGCCAAAGAGCACACTAGAAAGCGATCTTAACAAGTAGAAATATTTGGAAACAATGCAATCCATTGTTTAATAAGCAGTACAGAGAGAACGAGAGTTTGTACTGGAGCTAGGTGAATGAACTCTGAAAGGTATAGTGGGCTGAAGCAGAAAGAACGCTGAAAAGAAACTAGACAAAGATCTGCTGGGCTGCAAAACAAAAATTGCAATATCTTCCACAATACTGAGAAAACCAGGCTAGACTACAGGGAAATATAGAAGAGAAAAGCCCAGATTTTGACTGGCTTTTTGAGAGCTTAGAGGTAGAAGAGTAGTTTGGGCCAAGCTTGGCTAAATACTTGAGAGAACAGAAATATCTAGGCCATGGGGAGATCGATGGTGGGGGAGACAAAGAGCAACTTCTCCGTCTGGTTCCTGAATAGTCTTTGCTGGCAGGTTGCAACACCTTGTCTGTTCCTCGGTAGATTTTCTAGTCATGTTGCAGTAAACAGTCGGAGGCCCGTAGGAAACCAGACATGTAAGGGTTGGCAACCAATCAACACAAAAACATACACAAACCCTCGAGTCACTCAGTCAGCTTATTTTTCTTCTTCTCATTTTCTTTTTTCCCCACTGGGGATAACGGCCTGGTAAATATCTCGGAGCACTGAACTGACATCAGCTTTCCCCAACATCAAACCTAATCTCAGAAATGGAGAGGAGTCCATATCTGCTATAAGGAACGATCCCCTCGTGACCCAGCTCAGCTTTTCTCTCAGGACATCACTCAACGGCATGCCCTCAGTCGCTTATTGGTTTGTTTTAAGGGAGTGTCAGCGGCCCATTGGCTCATTTCTCGTCACTTGACGTCAGGAAAGCCGGAGGGGAAGGAAGGAACTCTATAAGGACCCCTAGTCATAAATTTTGCCAGGGGCATGATGTGATGTCAGGCGGGAAAGCCAATGTTGATGTACTGTAACTTATGTAACATGTTTTCCCAAAGTCCAGCCAGTTAGCAGGCCAAGACGTTGACACATTAGTCTGCAGCAGCAGTTTTTCACTAAACTGAGGTTCAGAGATAAGTAGATTAACTTAGTGGGGGAAAAAGTAGGTAAACATAGTTCAGTGGCTAATTCTTCCCATATTGCATGTTATCTATTGAACTTTAGAGGTAATTAAACATGTCAACACATTGTTCCTCTCTCTTTGTCAGTTCTGTATGTTTTTATCTTCGACTGCATGATTTGCTTATTTTTCACAGTGTCACGTTAGGGCAAAATACACGCTGTTCTGTTTGTTTCTGCTTCATAGCTAGATAGATAAGTGGTCATGTACTGTCTGTGTCACGTGTGAGGGTGTCTTGCTTCATATATTTTTAAATGTCTAGTTCTAATTTGATTGAGCAACTACAGTGCAAGTAGCTGTTTTTAGACAACGAATGCCCAAGGGTACTGATATTTATTTAAAAACAATAATTGGGAACTGAAAGCTCAAGTTTAAAAACCAAACTGGAAAGTGTACCACTCGTTATATATGCTGTTCTCAATTCTTGCATAACCAATTTAAGTAATCCTTATTAAAACATTTTTGTGTATACGTTTTGGCCTGAATAGCTTTAATAATTGGCTTACAAAAAGCAGTAAAAACGTGTTCAGTGGCCCGTTGTGGCAGCGACCTAGTTTGTCTTTCCTCACTGAGGAATATGGGTCAGCAGGACTCGGGTATACAGTATATGGATGAAGAAGGTAAAAAGATCAGCAGTTGAACCAAAGAACTTCTGTGAAATACCACGTGTGTCTGTGTGTTTCTGAGCACAGGTGTGTGAAGGTGAGATGTTTATCCAAACATGCTGTCATCACTCCCTTGTCTCAGAGCTTTCCTTCTCCTCATACATGTGAGAAGAAGAAAAAAACAGATAGTCGAGCTCTTGTGCCAAATCTAGCCCACAAGCTTGTTTTCACATCTGATCCGCTGTTGCCTTGGTGGTCACCACACAATAATATGTTGTGTTAACTTCACACTTTTTATAACTTGTTGATATTGGAGGTCTGAGCAGATGAACTGTTGACAATAAGGCCCATGTTTGCTCAAGATTTCCCTTTTGAGACGTTACTGGAGTTGCAAACAACACTCTGGTTACTTCGTTGTGCAACACGTCCCCATTGCATAAATCTGACTATAAGAGCGAAGGAGGAACAGTGAGAAAATCAAGCCACGTATGTTTTCCTTCTTCAAAAATGTGACTTTCTGCCTGGAGAACATTGAAGAATGTATCTCATGTGCTGTTTAAAAACTCACCAACCTCCAGTTTAACTATACACTTTTGATGTACTGAAATAATTGTATTCAATCTTTAAGAAAATGGATTTACTTTTCCCTCAGACAATCAGAGCTTCTATCTGGTGCTGATGTAATGTGCTGAGGGAATTATCTGTGTTTTGTTGACTGGTTTGACAGGTGTTCTCTTTGTACTGGGCAGACCATTTTCCTCTATTGCCAGCTCTCCACACCCTCTGACCAGATATAACCAAACTGTGGGCTACGGGGGAGTGTGTGTTTGTGTGGGAGGGAGTAAGAGGATGTGAATGATGTTTATATGCAAGAAACAAAGTCTGGTTTGTATGTGTGTTTGCGGCTGGGAGAGGAAGGGGCGAGAGATAGATAATGATAAAGAGCATGTGAATGCTGTGTAGTTTCTAAAAGCAAAACAAAGTGTGTCTGTGTGTGTGTGTGCGTGTGAGTGAGTGAGTGAGTGAGCGAGCGCGTGCACTATGCTTGTGAATTTGGGATTATTAGCCCCCACCTAATTGTGGGCAAGCACTCAAAGACTATTAATGCCTGACCTGACCTCCTCTTTATTCCCTCCATCCATCACTGAGCGCAGAAAACAGCAAAACAACAACTGCCGTTAACAGAAGGAGAGAAGGCTGCTCCCATCGGCTGCTGTGAGTGGTCCAGACACACAGCCTGAGTGGGCTGCTATTGGCTCAGAGGAGACACACCTCTAGAATCTGTTTCTCTGTAAAGCAAAAGGGGGGGTGGGGGGTTGCTTGAAGGAAGGGGATATTGGGGTGTGATTGCAATGTGTATTAGGGAAGACATTTTCGAGGAGGGGGGAGTCGCATGTTTTCTCTGGAAAACTTCCATTGGATCTTATACAAAACCTTCTAGGAAATTGGGATGTTTGTTTGCTTTTCACCCTGTGTGTGTTGGAGCCGAGCCCCTGAAAATCACAACCAGGCTAACCTAATTAAGTATGAAACCGTTTATGATCCTGCAGCCCTTCCCATAAAGCGGACCAGAGCATGAGCTTGGTTGTGTAAAATCGACATCTTTATCTCTGTTAATCAAATCAACATGTTCCTGCGGTCAGGCCGGCCCTCGCTTGAAAAAAAGAGGCCGTTTATCATCAACAGCAGCAAAGGCATGCGTGTTTATCATGTTTGACATGCATGAGCGCCGACGTACAGCGTGCATATCCATCATCACATGTGACATACTGCATGTGACACAGAGACAGCAGGGAGCGTATCACACAGCATATCGCTCTCTGAAGTTGAAGCAAACCAGTAGGTGGGTTTGTGACCGTGTTTTTCTAAACACAGTTACAAGGATGTGGGAGGAGCTTACGATGCTTGTGTCTCAGTTTAGATGTACAAAGAGTTCTGTACATTTTCTGGGGGTGAAAGGTTGGCCATTTCGTTGACTAATTTCAGGGGAGATGTTCTTCAAGATGTTTATTAACCAAGGTTAGGTTACCGAACCTGAGGGAAGTCAAATCAAATGTAAGGGCCAATAACTTATTGACATAAATCAGTTTAAATGTGTTCGGAGAATACTACAATTTTAGATGGAAGTTAAAACAACAGAATAAGATATAAGGTTATTAATATTTCACTTTTCTGTGTGTGTGTGTGTGTGTGTGTGTGTGTGTGTGTGTGTGTGTGTGTGTGTGTGTGTGTGTGTGTGTGTGTGTGTGTGTGTGTGTGTGTGTGTGTGTGTGTGTGTGTGTGTGTGTGTGTGTGTGTGTGTGTGTGTGTGTGTGTGTGTGTGTGTGTGTGTGTGTGTGTGTTCTGAGGCATTATTGGCCTGGAGGCTAGCCAGAAGAAAGGGTTAGGGTTATTCATGTGTAGGTTACATGCATGCATTCTCTCTTGTAATCAGTGAGGAGGGGGTGTCCAGTCAGGAAACAATACTAATCAAATATCTAATGTTGCATCAACACAACTCCCCTTTGTCAAACCACACCCCTCTCATTTCTTTCTCCTGCTCTCCTGTTGATGTTCAGGTTGCCAGAACAGAGCTCTCCTTGTTCACCACAAACTGAGTGAGAGTGTGTTTGTGTGTGCTCCTACCAGGGTGGGACGTACATCAGAATACTTGCTGTACTGCTACATGGTTAGCATTAAAAGCTTTGAAGTGAGTTTTGTTCTGTTTCCTCAAAACTCGAGCTAAAGTTAGGAAGTTGAGGGAGCTGTGGAGAGGAAGTGACGGAACCAATTTTAAGATGTTGGGAAAATCAATCGTTTCATATCGGGTCAATCTATTAAAACATATTTCTCTAATAAAAATAATAATAATAATATGAACAACAGTCTCCATTTGTTTCCAATTTTCATTCATGTAAACTGTGTGGGTCAAAGAAGTAAACAAACTGTACAGCATGTAAACAAATGACATTAGGTTGGTTATATACAGCACAGTTCAGTACTACAGTAAGTCTCCCTCTGTGGAAGGAAATCCACTTTTTACACTTCAGGCCTATAGTTTGGTTTTGGAAAAGCAAAACATGAAACCACCTCCCAAACTTGTTGTTTACTAAGAAGATGTGTTGCCTCACTGTCTTGGCTGTTGACGCATTTTAAAATAGCTCCATCTTGTTTGCTGTAGATGCCATTGCCAAGTTATTCTTGGAAAACAGCTGTTTGAAGGAGAGATTCAATGAACCTATAATTTCCAATCAATCAGATCACCTCAATTAAATCTCAGCTTTAATTGTAGTTTCCCCTTTGGACTAATTACCAATTTTACCATGTAAGATGCATGATTTCCCCCCCCCCCCCCCCGTTTCGTCAGGGCGGTCACATTTGAGTTATTGCACGTCACACGGATGAGCTAACAAATGTCCTATATGTGTTGATATCTGTTTGGGTGGCAGCATACATATGTCACATGTATTATATTTCATTCAACCACGAGTAACCTCCCGCAGCAGACTGCTGAGGACTGTTTTGCTTAGAGTTACAAGCTCAGGCATGTTGTGTCAAGATATCGTATAGCTCCCTGTGTCCCATTTTCCTGCCTGGCCTCATGGCAACAAATCCAATATCAACAAATGATCAGTGCTTTATAGATGTATTGTTTCTTTGTTTGCAGAGGTGTTGCCCTTTAAATTAAGACTTAAGGGCTTATCTGTGGCTACCATAAAGCCAGTAACAGAACGAGCGGGTACCTGAGGACGCATATTCATAAATCATCTGCTGAACACATTGCACATACAGCCTTTTTTAATGTGAGCACAGAAGGTACATGGACCTTCCTCCTCCCTGAACTGTATGTTCCTCTTGCCTCTGGGTCAGTTTACTCAGAGTTGAAAGGTTAAATCACTTAACAGAAAAGTGCATACATGAGTTGAAGCAATACGCACATAAAAGTGTGTATGCAAACAGACACGGAGCTGTACACTTGTGTAAGTTAACTGGTAAGCTATTCTTGAAGCTGAAGTGCAGCAGACCTGTGTGAAATGTCTTGGCCAAATTGCTCCCATGTGTACGTCTCTGACCGTGCAACTGACTCTGTGATGGAAAAATAGCTTTTCAAAGAGGGTGCACAACATGAGGTGCGGGATAGACATTGTCTTTGTGTGCATGTATTTGGAGACTGCTGTGTACTGTATGAAGTCTGTGTTTGGTGTCTGTTGGCTGGAGCCCGCAGTCCTCACCGGGTGGGGTATGTGGCTGTGGCCTTGCCACACAAAGCCACTTGGAATAACAGAGGGGGTTTACTCCGCATGAAGGCCGCTGGTTGATGAAAAGAGGTGCTGTATGTGGATAGATTTGCACAATCCAGCCCTCACTACTTTACAAAGCAGGGGTAGAAAAAAGGCCTGAACGCATGCATGAGAAGAATTTGAGAAGTAGGTACATTGATTAAATGAGGAAGATGCTGAAAAAGCTGCAGGGGAAAGTTTTGCATCTTTCACAGGAAATGAGGCTCAGAGTGCGACCCCGCACAGGAAGTGCAAAGGCTGGGTAAGAGTTCGCCTCATCTGAGCACACGGGGAATTTTTTTCAAGGTTTCTGTGAGTGATATAGCCCACACTTACATTTTAGTTAATTCACAAAACATAAGTTCAAGCACCAAATGTCAGTGTCAGGGCCTCAGAATATAGTTACACCAGGAGAAGAAGCATCTACTATGGTTTGCAGAACAATTTCCACCAATTATACATGCCAAAGTCAAATGATGCCATTGAACCATTTCTAAAGCACATATGTTTTTACCTGTTCTGAATAGCCACACTCTTGCAAGTAAGTATGGTTTATTTTATTTGAGTGGCATCCAATAATAACATTGTACACAGTTAATATTAATTGAATCAATTGTAAGTTAATAGTAAGTAAATAGTTAGGTGGTTTAATGTTCAGTAAATGAAAGTTTACATTTTAGAGCCTGCTTGTATGTGCAAGATGAGTAGCATTTTTGGACATATGCCATATTCAGCTATCATACGTTTTACATGATGCAAGCTCTTGGCAAAATATGCCATGCTTATGTCAATCTATCTAATTGATCTATTGATCTTATCTTCCAAAAGACCTTTTTTATTCTTTGCTTTTGGGACCTAGAAAAAATGCATTCAAGGATCCAGTGAAGAGGGCTTTTAGTCTGCTAAAAAGAGCAAGAGTCTACAAGTCTGATTTGCACTTGTCTGGTGAAAGATGTGGAGATATTTTGCTGTGCTGTCCCCCACATCATACTCAAGATATATTCTGCAATATTTCTGCCTAATGTACCAAATGTAGAAAAATGACTAGGTCTGAAATAGTTTTTAAAATTTCATTTCACACATCACCCTTTTGTTTCTCGCTGTATTACTCTCGCTGTCTCCCTTCATCTTTTCACACCCAGCTCTTCTTCTCGCTCACAGATATTCTTTTACATTTACACCCTTTGATACACACACACACACACACACACACACACACACACACACACACACACACACACACACACACACACACACACACACACACACACACACACACATACACACATACACACACACACACTCTCACTGACAGTGACTAAGGTCGGCTTGTTGTTGCAGGCAGCTGGCTGAGGGCTTTCCTGTCCAAACAGCCCAAACGCTGAGGTGGCAGAGTGTGAGGGACAGGGAGAGATACACAGCCCAGAGAGAATAGGCAGAGTGGGGTGACCACAGGCTAATCCTATGGCCCGCCGGGGAGGTGGAGCAGGAAACATGGGGCATGGATGATGGGTGAAGTTCTTCCTCTCTCACCCCGGGTGACTGATATGGCTACATACACATTCACATTCGCATGAGCGTGGACGGACACCCACATGCAAAGACATGCATGAACACATAAATACACACTTTCTGCTGGCCGTTCACTTACAGCCAAACCTGACCTGCTCCACCACCCACTGGGTTTGTCAGGGGACAGATGTTGCCCACCTCTAAATATCTTCAGCTGCATACTTTTCCTGTCTTGTTGACAGGACTGAGTACTCTACCTAAAGCCTGACGAATGTGGACTCAGAAATAAAACTCAATTTGAGCTTGCATACAGCAATTCCACAAATTCACCTACCTGAATCCTGCTGAAACCACAATTAAACACACTTTGAGGAAATTGAATTAGACCCAAGGTAATATTAGATGATGAGTCATACTTTTATTCCATTCTCCATGTATATGTTGTCACTCAATCTTTCATGTCATACTTCACGGAACAATTCGTAGTTCCTATGTGACTTGCTGCATTTCTTTGTCTGATATTAGTGTCAATTGGAAAAAACGATTTGGGATTTTAGTAATTGTGATTGACATTTTCAAACATTTTTCACCATATTTCTATAAATGAATCGATTTATCAAGAAAAAGTCATCATTGCCTCATGTAACTTAAAATGCATTCTTGGTGGCAAGAAATGAAGTTGATCGTTTTAGTTTTCTTGGTATAATATGCATATTGGAAGAGCCAGAAAACAATTGGATTTGGTCCATACTGTGGGGGAGACTGGCTTTTGCAAAATATGTCTTTTAGTTGCTTCTAAATTTTACAAAATCTTGGCCTGCCGTGTAATACCATGCTGACCATTATATAGTCCCAAAGCAATTACTATAGGCTTGAAACAATCAGTGGATCAGTTGAGTGTAACTGTTAAAACTTGGTGGTGAATTTTCTGAAAAATATTGAGAAATGTGAACTACTGTAGCTTTCTCCTACTTATTAAATGTGTTATTATATGTGTAAGTGCTGTTGTGTCTATAGTTAAAACTAAACATGCTGTGACTTTGATATCTGTAACACAAACAACCTTTTCTTCCCCCCGTGAGTTCCAGAGACTGACATTTGCAGCTTGAAGTGCTTCCTTCAGTGTGCTTCAGTTATGCATTTGACAGTACTTTAAGGAACAGGCGGAAGTCATTAGTCCAGATTTGTAGTTAATGTGTAGCAGCAATGTTAGAGCCCGAACTTGGTTAATGTTTTAAACCGATGACAGCCACAATAACATCTTTTAAAAACATAAACACTACCTCAGTGTTATGGTTACAGATGCGAGCAGATATTATATGCTGTATTCCCGGGGTAGATGACCCAAGGTGCAACCTGCTGAGAGTCATGTAACCCCCACCCCCACCACCATCAGCCCCTCAGTGTTATGTAACCCCCGGGTTAAGAGTGACGGTTATAGGGGGGTTTATTTCTGTACTCTGACGCTCCGGTGTGACATTTTGCACCGACCCCAAACAGATACCTCTTCTGGTTTATGTTTTTGCATTTCCTCTATACACACATTTGGGCCAGGAAATGACACACATGTACAGTGAAGAGTCATGATAACAGTGTGGACAATGATATTGCAGTGGGAACAGCCAAAAAAACACAGAGAAAGGAAAAGGGAAGGGACCAGAAACCCAAACAAAGAGCAGAGCAAGCCAGGAGAAGCACCGAGCAGTGGGAACCATGTGCCTTCTCGACTTCCTATTAACAGATGGGTCTGCTTTGTTGGAGATTTTTCTCTTATCACTGTCAGTGGCTCCGCTCTTTGTAGTCTCCCGTAAGGAAGAGAAGAGGAAGAGATAGTCTGAGGGAAAGAATAAGAATGGGCACACAGGGAGTTGGGGAGATGAGTGAGGTGAGATAATACTGGGAATTGAGAAGGGGAAAAAACATGCACACATTTGGAGATGCTGAATAGACAATGAAAAGGCAGAGCTGGATCGAGTGGGAGTGGTTCTTTTGGCAGATAGCCCCTGCAGCTGCTTTAGACAAGGCCCCTACGCAGCAAAGATCAGGAAAATTTTAGCCACACTGATACACACTTTCTCTCTCACAAACACACACACATGCACTTCAGAGACCTTCACATTTTGGCAGCGGCTGCTTGCTTTTGTTTTCTGTGAACTGATTTAAATAAGTCTACGAAATTAGAAGGTGGGAGGGACCTTCAGGGACAATTTTATTATGTAATCAATGTTATCATGGAGTAAACAAATCTCAGAGTAAACTTTCACACTTTTCTCACAATACAAATGCTTTTATAATGACTCTAGCTTCCTTAGTTTTTTAAATGTTTAGTTTTTCTCTTGTAGTAGTTAGACAAAAGACATTAAATGGCTCAAAGTTGAACTATTGTTTGTGTGTGTCCTAATAGATAGACAATGACTAGGCAAAAGTAAGGTGTTTCTCAAAAGCAAGATGCAAATATAGCGGCCACACCGACAAATGAGACTCAATAATAGTTACAATATAATGATTACAGCTCCTTCTGAACACATAAAAGGTAAAGAAGGAGTAGTTTGAAAAATG
Source organism: Eleginops maclovinus (assembly GCF_036324505.1). Taxonomy (NCBI): domain Eukaryota; kingdom Metazoa; phylum Chordata; class Actinopteri; order Perciformes; family Eleginopidae; genus Eleginops; species Eleginops maclovinus. The sequence continues at coordinate 7,890,451 of NC_086363.1, read as the reverse complement.
CAAAGACAAAAGCTTGAGAGAGAAGTTGAAACCCTGCATAATTTCTCGCCTCCGCACAGCTGGGCAATTGCGAAATAAAGTGGGTGTGCATCCTGGATGGTAGTTTTTGAAAAGTGGTTGCTCAAAGATCCACAATCAAATGCTGAAAAGTGCAGCAATAAGAGGTTTTCAATGATTATTGATCATCTGAAAACCCCTAACATACTGATTCCTTAATGCCACCACTTCTATTCAATAGTGATATTATAGGTACATGACAGAAATGTAACTAAAAAGCTACTTAGTTTTTTATTTCATAAAGGTTAGGAATTGACTTGGTTCAAAGCAAGATTTTTTACATGCACAAATAAGGAACATATTCATCTCTTTAGTCTGAGTATTATCAATTACAGTCATGGTGAAACAGTAAGAAATGAATGACCAAAAGCATATTTTCTGAAATGTCAGTTTGTCCAGTCTTTGTTCCCTAAGTTTCAGAGCTGTTTCATAAGTGCGCAAATACAGGATCATTCCCATTGCATTCATCTGAAAGATACCTCCCTCTCTCCAGTCAGCAACTCCAGGAAATCTGACCTGAATGTGCAAAAAACCCTCTTGAATCATGAGCTGCATGTTTGTGTGTGTTGTTTGTTTGTGTTGAAATGTGTTGATGAAAGTAGCACATCATTACCGCCTGTGCAGCACAGCGGGGGGCTCCAAGTGACAGTTAAATGTCCATACACAGTTACATAAGGTACACATTCACACACACTCACACAGACTCGGCTTTGTCCTGAGGGGACACGATGTTCTGTTGACCCTGCATTTGGAGGACAGGAGGAGGAATATTGAGAGCGGCTATGGTGACATGTCCATTCACATGCCTGTGAGAAACAGCACCCCGCCTAGACCCCAGGCAACCCCTCTCTGATTCTGCTTATTTAACTGATGAGGTGTGTGTGTGTGTGTGTGTGTGTGTGTGTGTGTGTGTGTGTGTGTGTGTGTGTGTGTGTGTGTGTGTGTGTGTGTGTGTGTGTGTGTGTGTGTGTGTGTGTGTGTGTGTGTGTGTGTGTGTGTGTGTGTGTGTGTGTGTGTGTGTGTGTGTGTGTGTGTGTGTGCCCCTGAACATGTATTGTATGCCTGCATGTCAGTCATTGTTGAGGATCTCTGTGCCGTTCAGTGTGTTGTTTATGTCCTCTGGCTTTGAGTTTTTCTGAAACACACACGCACAAAACACACGTAAACACGTAAACATCATTGATTCTCAGCTATCTATTGTGGTTATCCATCATCCAGAATATTTGTCCTAAACCGTCAACAGTTGTGGTGATTTATGGTAGTCAAACTGACTTATGAACTAGTCCAGTTGTACACAGGTATTATATTTGTAAAACATAGCTTTTCTACAGTTTTGGCCTTTTGCCCACATCCTAACAACGTTTTTCATCACTGAAAACAAAACTTTCTTAAACTAAATTCTAATATAAAACTGACTTTTTGCTGCCAACAGATGTACATATGATAACAAATAAATATACAGTAAGTTCCTATGCTCACATATATCCATGGATTTGATGTACTTCTTCAACATGAATCAATACAATTATAAACAAACTTAAACTTAACATGTTTCAGCATTTGTGTTTTTGGCACATTTTGTCTCTTTCTAATGTAGAGTCATAGCGGCCCAGATATAAGATGACCCACCCTTTTCCAACACCTGTCTTCAAACTTTTGAAGCATACTTTGACAGGTGGTCCCGGAGGCACTGTTAGTTTAGGGATAAGATGAAGATTATCCTTAAAGCCTTATTATCTGGTAAAGTGAAACATTAAATCCTTTAATTAAAGCGGAATATAAAGCTTCAGCCACAAAACCAAAGTGCATACTCTCCTGTCAGACTGTGAGAAGCTGTCTTAATGATTTCTTCTGACAGGTAGTTGCCTTTATTGACTTCTCAGGTGTTGTGGTCCATTACATCAGTAGGTCAAACTGAAGACTCTTAACTGAGTAACACACGGATAAAACATCCTTTCTAGGGACCAGTTTGTTGAAACATGTTGTTGATGAATATGCTAGAAATGTCTCACTAAAATGTTCTCTCGTCACACTCTCGATTAATAAATCACCTCACTTTTCGGACTAAGTGGATATTATATTTTTCTAGGAAATCTTAACTGGCATGCAAACAGGAGTGATTCATTGGGAAAGTTTCAGGACACAGCTGTAAGTTCACGTGCCGCCTTTCTATTAACGCACTTGTTAAATTGATGTCATTGTCACTGTTCTAACTCATAACCATGGAGCGGCCACTCTCTGATTTTGTGTGTGTGTGTATCCTGTCAGTCCTCTTTTCCTGGCTGCTTCCTGTTCAGATTCAGGGGTGTGTTCCACTTCCTTCCTGCACTGCCACAATCTTAGTCAGGCTTCCTTTATGTCTTCCAGCTTTATGAAACCCACTGTGTATGACTGTGTATTTTGGCTTGGGTCTCGGTACATGAAGCACATGCAGCTGTTGCGCCAAAAAGTGGGACACAGGGCTTCTCTGCTGTGCTTTGGTGTGACCTCCACTCTGTGCGCACAAACAAATCCCGAAACACCTCTGAGGTCAGAGGCCCGATAAGAGAAGACACGGAGAAACTTTCCCACAGTGATGTCACCGCTTGGGAAAATCTTGTCACAAACCGGTCTGTTACTACTAACTTTTAGTCTTTTTTATTTTGCTCCTGCATCACCGATACCTGCCGAGAGGTTTCTGTTGTCACACTGCTGGCTCAGATACTGACATTACATTGCAACTCAAAGAGGCAAACAAAATCTTGGCTCTTGTTTTTGTGGTTAGCACTTCTCCATCATGGATGAAACGGCAATTTTCTTGCAACACAGAGAAATGTTTCTGCTTCTTGTCTGGGTGCTTGTTGTTTTGACCCTTGCAGACCTTATTGGCTGCTTGTTTGTGCTGGTATTATACCAGTTAATGCTGATTTAGCTTTTTTGTAATCTGGATAAAGAGAGAGTGCCTGATACGACCCGATAACTCAATGCTACTTTGACTTCCATAGCAAATACACTTGAGAAAATGTCATTGTTCAGATAGATATATGATCAGTAATGAACTAATCATTAAGCTTAGAAAATACCAAATGCATGCTTTTCCTTGACATGAGCCATTTTATAGTTTCACCTTGAAGTATTTGGATGAACACAAGCGAATAACTGTATTCCTCAATTAAATGATATGATATTTCTCCGTTTCAGCTGTAGGAGTGTCAGCAGATGCCTTGACGTCACAGAGGGAATGTTTGCAATCAAAACGACACGATAAAGAGAAATGAAACAATGATACGAAATTAGGATACATTTCAAAACTGCTGCGACAGCAAAAGATAAAAACTAATTGTGGTCAACTTGCAGACTTTGCTGTGGAACTAAATACGACTGCACAAAATCTAGGTCTGAATTAAGGTTTTCTAAAAGTCTGCGTGTTCGCCCGTCCAGATATATATGCAACCCTATGGTGTAAAACTACAACTGGGTCAGAAACATTTTGAGTCGTGTGGACATGGCGTAAATGTTGCAAACGTTTTTCTTAATGGAAAGGATTGGATGAAGCGTCAGTGTATCAGAGGGTGGATGTGTTTATTGAACGGAGCGGCTGACAGTGAAGTACAGACAGGATTAGGCTCACATTTAAAGGCCTGGTCAGTGTCACTGTATCTGGTCCCTCTGGAAGCGTCTCTGGCCTGTCTGAGGTCATGAGACTGTGTCTATGTGTGTATGTGGCTGCCATAGAAACCATGGCGACGTCTGATACGAGGACCTATCCCCTATCTCGCCCTGTGGTAGAATCCACTCCTGAGCACTTGTGAGGTACTTTGGGAAATATGCACTTTAACACACACACACACACACACACACACACACACACACACACACACACACACACACACACACACACACACACACACACACAACCAAACACGGATAGCTGGTACTACTGATGTCGTACATGCCAGAGCAGAAGTTCATTGTTTGTCTCGAAAATGGAAAAAGTAGTTCGTAAAAAACAGACAGACTGGAAACAGAAGGGAAGAATTAAGGAGCGTTTCTAAAAGCAGATCCTGTGAAAGCAACCAATAGACACTTGACTGTCATGTGCCCTGTAAGATGCATAACACATATTTTTTTCCAAAACAGTGTCAGTCTGGGACCACAGAGAGTCTGGCTTTTGGACTAATGAGCTGATAGGTCCCTGCACCCTGAGACCTTCCCAAAATACCCCACAGAAAAAGAGGGCTGATTGCCTCAACGCTCCTAATCAAACACCTCATTCGCATCTCGCAACCCAAACTTTGCCCCTAAATATCTCACCCGCAGCTTGTATCGTTTGTTTTCTTTCAAACAAAACAACTTGCACAACCCCACTTCAGAGCAAACGTTCTCGTACACAGCCCAACAAAACACCAAACTGTCCCCTGAAGAAAGGCCTCCGCCTGGCTCTGAAGAGAAAACACAATCTGTCCACAGAGAGAAAAACACTTTTCAAGAAGCCAGTGTTTTTTAGCAGAACAACAGCGTGGAAAAACACATTTGCCTCGTTCTTTTACAATTCGTTTCACTGCTGTATGATCATTTCAGCTGAAGGAGTGTCAGTGTGATGAGGCGCCTGGACGTCACAGGGGGAATGTTTGTAAGTAGGACAAAAGGATAAAAAGAAACTGGTGTCAAACAACAGATATGAGGATAAAAAATGATGCAAAGAGTCTTGAAATTGACCAGAAAATTAACCAGAAACTAGATTGTCTTTGCAGTGGGGGTCTGCAGGGTGCTATAAGAGGGGGCCCTGTTCTCAATGTGCACTGCTCATACTCGGTAGTCGTCTTCAGGCAGGCTGTCAGTAAGTGGAGCAGCCGTAAAGGGCCTTGGCTCACAGCTTTTCTGTTCTGTTTTTTTCACAGAGCTGACGAATTTGTTGGGGTTTGAGCTGTAGCATCTGTTGGTATAAGGGGGGGCCTGCTATTTATCAAAGTGAAGTGGAGTCTGCTGGGAGCCCAAAGGGAAAGAAACATGGCTTACTATATAGGTTACCCCCCCTTCTTCTGCCTCTGTCTCTCTCTTTTACCCTCGGCCCTGTGTTGCCTCGCTCTATGTCTGAAATGTTATTCTGAGCTTTGTTTGTGCGAAGGGAATAACTACGGGGTGCGGGGTGTTGGGGCGGGGTACAGAAAGAGGGAAGAGGTTCAGGAGGGGAAATAAAAAAAATAGGATATGACATACAGTATATTCCATGACTCCCTACAGTGTTACAGTTAAATCCATAAAAATAAATGATTTCTTACAGATTGATTTCTTAAACCTGGCAACCGATGTTATTTTTTAAAAACTCTTTCGCAATAGTCGAGTAATGAAATTCAGTTTGTCCTCCGGCTTTTCAGGAATCCACCAGCACGTTCTTAGAAAGGCTACAATGTGGGTGGAAAAAAAAGAAAGTTGGATCAATCCCAGAAACCTCGGAGCAATAAAAGAATGTTGTGTTGTTTGTTTTTGTGTCGTTGAGGAGACTCACAGGCCACAGAAAGAAATGAGCATAACAAGACGTGTCATCACAGGAACATATTGCGGTGATTCCTCACCTTTTTGACAATTTAACTATCTGCTACATACAATCTCACACTGAGCCGCTTCTCACTGAGACGACTGATGCGTCAGGCCGCCTTCAGGCGAGCCGTGACTCCTGCCTCGACCACACTGATCTGCACTGTCCCATGGACAAATAAACAAGGTTCAATGGACACTGCCTCTAGGCGATGATGAAAGGCAACGGGAAACAAATTACCTAAAGAGATGAAGAACAGGGAAGGCTGGGTGGAAAGACGAATATTCATTGACAGGACAGAAGTCACAAACTTGACAGAAAACCCCCGGAGGCAGGACTTGGTGAACTACTGTGTCAGGTAAACAGGAAATGAGGTTACATATCTAACTTAGCTTGAAATAGTACACGTACTATAGACCTCTCACACCATCAAAAATTCCTGTTAGCTCTGTCACTCTCACTTTTTGCTTTTCTTCTTCAGAGAGAATCTTCCCTCTCGCCTGCCTTCACTGGGATGTAACTCTCTCTAACAAACATGTATTCTTGAAGGAGGCGCTCTCTGCCGCGCTGCACACAGAGGCTCCATTCATGCAAAGTTGTTTTCAGCGCTTTACATCTTTTTGCACAAATAGCTCACATGCTTTTCCCGCATCTGCCGGCCGGCCGCAGCCAATAAATCCTTTATTTATGTAAGTTGAGTCTTGTTATGGGTTTAGCTGCCCCAAAACATGTCTCCTGACACGCTACAGAAAATAGAAGAGGGAGAAAATGCTGGGCTGTTTTTTTCCCCCTCCATTAACATGGGCTGAGATGAGCAAAGAATACAAACAGTTTTTTGCAAACAGTAGGCTCTCTCTCTCTCTTTCTCTCTCTCTCTCTTCTCTTTTTGCTCTGTCCTCTTTTGCACACCCACACACACTTCTGCATTCTCTCCAATCAAAACTTTCATGCTGAGAGGCAGCAACTGGTCAACAGGATATGAAACCCTCCTTTCTGCTTTTTTTCCTTTTCTTCTCCTTGTCAGTATTGACCTTTCCTCTACTTTTGCCTTTTCTGCGCTAAAGCTCACTGTCTCCCATGTTTGTGGTTCATCCGAGTTTGTTTGGTGGATTTTCGTCCTGTGGCATTCATTTCAAACACGACTAAAAGCAATCCCCTCAGCGTCTTGCACTGAGCACATCTGGGTCTTGAAAATTTTCCATTTCTGCGCTGTAAGTCCGTGCAGACTTGCACATAATCTCTGTCCAGCTCATTTGCTTTATGTGGCTGAGTCATTCCCATGTACTCGGGGAAAGGTGTTCGCTGGGAGACGGAGACCACTCTGCTGAGTCTCCCCCCTCACCCCCTCCTTCATAACTGGTGTTAGTGGAAGGGAAGATGACCATCTGCTGCCCCAGTTGCCCAGTGACTGGACAACAGCCTTCCCTTATGGCACAGTTCCACTGTCCATTGTCTCCTTGAGACTGTGTGTGTGTGTGTGTGTGTGTGTGTGTGTGTGTGTGTGTGTGTGTGTGTGTGTGTGTGTGTGTGTGTGTGTGTGTGTGTGTGTGTGTGTGTGTGTGTGTGTGTGTGTGTGTGTGTGTGTGTGTGTGTGTGTGTGTGTGTGTGTGTGTGTGTGTGTGTGTGTGTGTGTGTGTGTGTGTGTGTGTGTGCGAGTACATTTAACATATGTGAGAGGGATTGTGTACTTGCCTTTTATGTGTGAGTGTTGAAGTTTGTCCTAATCGGTCTTTGTGTATGCGCCTCTGTGCAGTTAATGTGTGTGTCGACCTCAAGGAGAGCCAAGTATTGTGTGAAGCTTTCCTGTGGGGGTCCCGCAGAGAACGCACCCTCACCCAGCAGGACGGTGCTCTGCGCTGCGAGCTGTGAGATGACTCGGCCTTACAGTCATGTTAGTGGAGGGTCAGAGATTTATCAGGCTATAGGCCAAAAGGTTGCTCCGGTGCATTAAGAGAATAGATTTCCTCTCCAGACGTGTGTGCATGATCGCACACTTGCAGAAAAGAAAACATGCACACACATCCATGCACACTTTTGTTATGGATCTCATCATTAACTTTCATGAAAACATTAGGAAAAAGTAGTTGCAGAAGGAGGGGAAATGTCAAATCTGAAACTGTCACAGGAAAAACTAGAAAGGCAGATCTCCGCTGAGGCCGTGACCTCTTTCATTGATAACGGAAGTTACATTTTGTATGTATCCGCACCTGATTCAGATTTGCTCCACATTTTATGGGTCCTTCCTTTGCCAATGCTACACCCTTCCACCAATTTTCATGAATATCTGAGTAGATTTTCTGTAATCCTGCTGACAAACTTACAAACAAAGGCAAACGAAAACAATACATTTTTGGCAGAGGTAACGAAAGCATTCACATCTGTAGTGTCCTGTACATATTGTCATGAACTCTCTTTTTTTAAGGGGAGTTGAATAAACAATGTTTATTTAAAAAGTTGAACTTCACATAGTGTCCCCCCACTGGGGCATTTCGGGTCTCTGCAGGACATACGGGGCAGCAGGTGAGAACACAGTGAAGCAAGATGAGGTTGCCTTGTTATTTCACTGTTCATGTTTTTTTTTTTACCAAAACAAAGTACCGCTAAAACAGATATGCTGTGGCTAACCCAACAAAAGAAATAAACAGCACTTTAGAAGATAATGAAACCCAATCCAGTCTGTGTAGAGAAAAAAAATACACCCTCGTCTTTATTTGACGCCTCAGGAGATTCACACACTGCTTTTTTCTCTTTTTTGTGTTTGAAATCGAGAACACGAGTCAGTTTTGAACTTTTCTGATCACACGTTTCTCTCCGGCTGTATTTAGTTTGTGTGATTTGAAAGTGTTGTTTGATTTTCTCACCCTGTGTTTTCATTTCTCTGTTCTCTTGTTTAACTCTCCTTCCTGTTGCACACTCTGTCCCTCTCTCACTCAGGTGATGTTTGACTGTACTGATCTCAGTTACTCATTATCCTCCATCCCATCCTGTCAGTTAGCGGCCTGCTCTTCCACTGCTCGCCTTGGCAGGAGAACAGCAGCCATCTGAGAGCCTTGCTCATGACGCTGAACTTCTCCTCCCAGACATTAAGTGAGGAAAACAAACCCAGAGCCATGCTTCCCCCCCCCCCTGCTTAGCTAAAAGAATCTTGTGATCACATCCAGCTACAGATTTGTCAATGGTGCTTTAAGCTCATACCTCATAGACGCTTGTTAATGGGCGACACAAATTACAAGGAGCTCTTTGCCAAACGCCAGTGTGTGTGGTTCAAAACGCTGTAAGGCCCATCTATTTATTTTTTAATGACGTTTTTTACCATAAATTAGCCTTTATTGCATAATAATATGCAGTAGATTGAGAATAAAGGTTGATAAATGTTGCTGAGGAAAGCAGGGGGATCTTGGAGATTTGCGGATTGTGGCTGAGCCATCCATGCTGCTTTGATTTGTAGGTGTGTGTATGTGTGTGCTAGTGTGGGAAACCTGGCAGAAATCCCTTTTAGAGTTTAACACACCGCGCTGTGGTCGCCGCTAATCCCTTAATGGGCTGACTCTGCACTGAAGCCGCACAAATACTGTTCCCCTTGGTGAAAACTGTGACAGAGGGTTTGTTTCTGTTAATGCTCCCCATGTATGTGCTCTGCATTACAGTGTGTGCATTAGTTGTGTGTAGTGTGTGTGTGCCTCCTCAGGTGAGTGGGCACAGATAGGTAATCTAGTGTACAGAGTCATCGATTTTCCCGCTGCACAGGAAGTGGCTGGTTATTGATTCTCAGAGACAATGATGTCACTCCAGACGGTGTGGGCTGTTTGCTTATCCATGATAAGGTACGAGGCGCTTTCTCTCCATACACTGGTCAAATAATCCTCTCCCTCTGTCCTCTTTACCTTTTATCACTGTTCTCCCATCACTCTTTCCATCCTCCATCTTTTCATTCATTGTGAATGCCCTCTTTGACCCCCCATGTCCATTATGTGTGACATAATCGCGGATGAGGGATGCCACCTGTAAAAGTCATATATTTACTGAGCTTTAGTAGTTCATATAAATACATCTATTTAAATTAAAATGACTTGTCCTTTGTTTGATAGACTTGATGCACATAAAAGCACCAAAGTATTTTAAGACAAATCCCATCTCTCAGTAGATAAAAGGCTTTTAGTTTTCTATAACTCCTGTTGAATGAATTTACTTTTTTTTGCTGTTTGGTGCCAACTGTGCTTCATCATGATGATCTTGTCCTTTTTCTTCCTCTTTTCAAGATATTGGATCGTTTCCGACTTTACTCACGTAGTCACGCAACAATGCACATTTAGCTGAGTTGGCTAAACCATGTACTATTACTGCTTATCAACTCCTTCATACATTAATCATGTTTTATCAAACATGACACCAATAGGAATACTGCCAGCAAACACTGAGGTGACCACCTTTATGAGTCAGCTCCTAGCATATAACAGGTTGCATATGCAGAATTCAAATCAATCATAAAAGTAACAACTTTATGTTTTCAAACCAGAAATACACTTGACAAAATGACTAATGTTAAGCTCACTACAGTAATATATTCAGTGAATGCTGCACTGGACAGAAGTCATCTTTTCTCCTGTTTATATGTGACACTTCAAAGTTAGAGAGATATTTGAATCGGACTTGAGTCCCCAAGGGGAACGATACACAAACGAGTTTTGAGCCATTGGTTTGTTCTTTTCTGAGTCCCACAGGCCTGTAATTGATTAACTACAGAGCAAATATGTCCAACACTACCTGTGGCATGAGCCAGAGGACCACACACTCACACTCACACTCACACTCACACTCACACACACACACACACACACACACACACACACACACACACACACACACACACACACACACACACACACACACACACACACACACACACACACACACACACACAGACTTCTGTCAGGGTTATGAGGTCCATGCAGAGTTTGTAAAAGTGAAGAACAAGGGTATACACAACATGTTTAAAGGGACAGTTGAAAAAGGGTTGTAATAGATTATTTAAAACAAAACCTAATGTAAAGAAAGTGTTGGATTTAACAATCGAGATTTTTTTGTTATTTTCCCGTTTTGAAATGTTTAAACATTATTTTCTGTGAGATAGTGGGGTGACTTAGCATGCACTTGTTGCATAACCAGTAGGATGTATGAAGATATTTTAGGCGAGAACATAATGTGCGTCATAAAGCATGTCTGCTTGATACTTGTCCCTCTTCTGCCATCCGAGTCTATAATCTGTAAACTGTTTATTAGAAGGCAGGCTTACCTAGAATATTGTTTAGTATTTCTTCTATCAAGCTTTCGCTGGCATCGTGGAGTTTACCCAGAAGAGAAAAAAATGAAACAGATAGCACTTGGATGGAAAAACATCCCATGAGCCTCACAACTCTGTATTTACAGTTTATTAGCCTTTCTAACACAAAAACTCCCAAGTGTAAGCAATCGATTACACTGTGTGTTTATCTGCTCTGATGTTAGCATGTGGCTATCTAGCTTAGCATTATCTCCAAAGCAAAGGAGCATTTCATACTTTATTGGTTTATAAGGTTACAGGTTGATAGAAAATCTACTGTCTTGTTTTTCTAAACTGGACACTGGCCCTCGATGCTTTTACAGAGTGTAACGAGGCATCAGCAAGCTTCTCCTGCTCTTAATTGGATTTGGGGAAGTTTATACTCGAGCAACTTCAGCCAAACTCATTATCAAGATCGCATTAGTTTGCCAAACACCACTGATTAGTCCTCGCCCTAAAAGCCTTTTCTCTTGTAACTTTACAACTGGCAACCTGCTGCTTAATAATACTGGTGTTTAGCTGCTCTACCCTGCGATTCAATAACAACGCTGCTCCTTTAAGTCACTATTTGGAAAAAATTACGTGTGATATTTAACTATTTACAAAGGCAGTGAAAAAAGTATTCTACTTTCACTGGTCAGGTGCATTTAAATTATGATTTCCACCTTCACTCTTTGCCTTGTCTCCACTTTCCAAAGTCATACAAAACATCTCCTAAAATAATCTCTCAAATAGTTGTATATGTTCAGTGACGATGGGTGAAGAGGACAGAGACCAAGGTGATCGAGTTTCCATCTAATCAAACAGACATTTCATAAACAATTAAACATTAATGGGGCAGTGGGCGTGACGTCCCGGTCAAATGAGCTGCTGCCAGATATTTTGTTCTGCCATTCAGTACCGGGGCTCATTGCCTATTAATGAAGTAATAGGACACGGCCAAAATGTTTCTGAGGGCAATGATTAGGCCATATCACTTCCTCCCCCCTAAAGTACAGCAGTATCACATCCACTCTAAACTGCAATCAAAATGCATCCTGGTGAAGGTTACAGATTGAAGAGATAGGTTGCGGAAAAAGAAGAAGTGAAAGTGGTGTTTAAAAAAAGAACAGAAGTGCAAGTTTCTAATCTTTGCTGCAGCCTCGATGATATAACCCCGCAGATTTGATCAGTGGTTTTGTCTCCTCTCTAAGCTGTTCACACTGAGTCTCTTCTGTTATATAAAAAGAGTTCATTGACTCTCTTGTTTGGAAGGATAAAACTCTTCTAGGTTCAACGGTTCATGCCGTTTTTATTGCCTTTGATTCACCGACCCATGATCCAAACCAACCACTTTGATTGCTAACCGTAGCGCCTTCTGCTGTAAAGTTGCTGTTGTGAACTTGTTGTTTATCGCGTTTTGGGGAATGAATCACCTCCGTTCTGTACTCTCACAGAGTCAGGTGAAGGGTTGGTTCTTTTGTGATGGGTTTACAGTGCTCATTAAGAACTGCAGGGTGATGATCAACAACTTTTTGGCCAGCTTCCCAGTGAGATGAGTCACTTTTTGCTCAGTCAGCACAGCCAAACTCTAGTCAGGGGGAGAAAAAAACAGCTGTGCATGCCAGGAGGCTCGCAGCAGCGTCAGAGCAAAGGGGCTGTTTTCTTTGGGGCTGTTAGAGTCCTAATGCTGGTGTAAGGTCAGCTTTGTTAGTTCCATGTTTATAGATAGCAGATAAACTTTCCCTATAGATGTCACTATCTTCAGTAAATGAAACATTTGCTGTGACTATATACAACTTTCTGAGTTTTGTCTTTTGAATCTTTTTCATCAAACCTGTGGCTGTGTCATATCACGCTAAAGATAGCAGAGGAAGGGTTTGGTATTTTCTGTTTTTCCATAGGTCCTTTTTCCTTGCATGTTGTATTGTGACAGCTGCCCCCTCCCTGTTAGAATAACATCCCCGGGAACTCACTCTTCCTCACATGCACACAGGGGTTGCAGGCCAACGCCTTTTCTCCTGTATTTAACCCACTGCCTACATTCATATTACAGTGGGCATTACATATGTACGTTTACTCCTGGCAGTGTATAGTCATGAAAGAGAGGTTATCTTTTGTCCCAGATACCTCAATGTGTAGGTTTTTCATTTCCCTAAGGTCTCCGCAGTTCCTCTGTGTTCCATAGAAATCGAAGTAACACTGCTTCCTCTCAGTGTTGGTCTGCGCTGGTCCAGGACCCGCTGGTCTGGGGGGAGGGCACGCCTCTCCTCTCAGGAAAGACGGCGCTTGGCGAGACCGCTCCACTCTGATGGCCTGCCAGAAAACACACAGATCAGAGAAGTGGCGACTGGGAAAAAAAGGACAAAAGTTGCTCCAAGACAGCCAAAAGGCAACTGTAGGCCATTTAGTTCCCACATTGATTCAACTTTGAGTTATAAATCTTAACACAGAAAGAAAAGGGTCTAATCTCTCTCTCTGAAGCTTACAATCAACAGGTTTATAGACGTAGCAGCAGTTTCAGAGGTTTGTTACTGCTCTGTAAGACGAGAGAAAAGTCTGCAGGTTGTGAGCTGCTGGTCAGGTAAGGGTTAACCCTCCAGTTTGCTTAGTTAATGCTCTGTGATAGATGAACAGGCTCGACACAGAGCTGTGTTTGAAGAGTGGGGTGGGGGATACCCTCTTAGTCTGCAGTTTTCACTCTTTGTTCACAAGTTTAAAAGTATCTATAGATCTGTAGTATTTAAAGTATTGATTTGCTTTCAAAAACACTCACAGCTGGTTTGAGTTCCTCTGTTTACATGGGGAAATAAAGAGAGTTGTTGCTGTTTTGAGCCTCAGAGTGAAAATTAAACATGTGGCTGTGCAGTTAGGACACATTCAATTTCCTACTTGTTGCTGAAACTCCAACAGACAAACGTTAGAACTGAACAAATACATAAGTTCTCTTTCTATGAAATAAACCAGATTGATTTGTCCATGAAACTTAATACCTCTGCAAAACTTTTTTCTGTTTTACTTTTTTTCAGAGAAAAAAGAGAGGCCGAAAGAGAGGGCAGAGAAGATTGGTTCCTGTAACTGTTGTTCTGGCTCCTGATTGGTGGAAGCCTGTTGCTAGGCTTATGTCAGTGTTCGAGGGTTTTCTGCTTCTTCTCCTCTGTGCACTGATAGGTTGGAGTTGAACTGCTCTGGTGGACTCCTGCCACTTGTTGAACATCCCCACAGTTTTTGCGGTTCCCCTTCGCGACTTACTGCAGGAGAAAACACAGCCGCGGCAGCCCTGACACACATATGTGCAGAGTTTAAGTCTGGCACGGCTTCCTCTCCCTGTTTTTTAATCTTATTAACTTTAATCATCCTCTTTATTGGTTTAAGCCTGTTGTTAATTCAGCTCCACACTCGTAAAGGAAAAACAACTGCTTTTGTGAGCATTTGAGAAAGAAGTTGCCGTTCTTTCTTACTTATAAAAAGTTTGGTGAACTGATTCCTGTAAGAAGATGGTTGGATTTTAATGAAACTGCTTCTTTGCTTTAAAACTACTAATTGTGTTTTTCCAGATTTAGTATCCACGTTCATACTGTAATCCTCATAATCCAGCTGTGAAATGTTTGAGCAACATTAAAGCTGTTGTATATCTGTTAGTGTACTTCACTGTACCTTAGATTCCTCAGTGGCAGCGTCACTTATTGCTCTTGCTACACTTAACGTGGTTTCACTCTTTGCTGCAGTTTATTTTTCACGCTTTGTTGACAGAAACTATGTTCTGAATGTGGGACTCACACTCTGTAGATTTGAAGGCTTGAGGCTGAAAAAAACATTGCATTGTTCATTCACAAATCAAAGACAGGGGTCAGCTTGGAATATAAGTAGCTATCAAGTCTTCTGATAGCACTCAAGCAAGACACAGTCTTTTCAACCAAATTGTGACAGAATACACATTCCTCCTTAAAATGTACATAAGACAATATTTGTGTGTGAACGATAAGAGTAATTCTGGGTTAATGATAAATGATATCATGTAGCTTTTACAAAAGCAGGAAATAGCCATTCATTTGTGAAACGATTTGTGTCATTTCCTCTTCTCAAAGTTACATGGTTACATTTCAAAGAAGCCTAAGTAAAGTAAAAAGGATATTAGATGCCAAGACTTTGACTAATGACTATCATGACTTTTAATCTTAATGGTAACATATGCTTTTAAAGTTAATAATAGTCTAAGAGAAGTGGAAATGTGTCCATTGATCAGGCCTTTTTTCCAACAGATTACTATCTGACAAACTGTAAAACTAATCTGACATGATTCCTGTTGTTTCCAGGATCCTTCTCTGGGTCATAACTAATCTTCCTAATGTTGCCCTAGAACCCATCACACACACATACACATATCCAGGTGCCACGGTGGCTTAGTGGCAATCCTGTAGCTAAAAGGTCACAGGTTTATCTCCTGCAACCGCTAATGAGTCTGTCAGACACTGTTGTTTAGTTAGTGTAAACACGCGTGTAACAGCATGATTCTAAGAAGCATGTTTAGAGAAGTTTGAGTATTCCCTTACAGCGATGAGCCGTGTATGTGACATCAAATAACCTCGACGCCCTAAGATGTTGGTCTCAGACTACTGGAGACACCTGCAGTGTGGTTTTTTATGTCACACAATGTTCTGAATCAGCCTCAGAAGACACCACAAAGTCTTTCAGTTTGCAACACAAGCCAGGTTTTATGCATTGACGTCCAAAGTTAAATATTTTGTCATGTTCCCTTGAATTGTGTCAACACCAGAGACATAAAGTCCAAGTGTGCAGACAGTTTTAACTCAGTTATCTAATGATACAGGGATTAGAACTGGGTGTATATTTGGACAAAACCATAACTCAATGGTCACAAAGAAGCATTTTCTGGAGCTTCCAAAATCCGGAATATAGTGTTCTGATGGCATTTGATATAAGGCGACATTGTTATGATTCATAGTAACTTATTTTTTACCATTTGCACAATTCAGCTTTTAATACAAACATGCTACTTTTTACTATTTGCAACAAAGACCAAAGCGAGCCTTGATCTAGGAAGGAGCAGATATGCCTGGATCACTGCACACACAGAGATACTCCTGATGTGAGTACAGTAAAGCCGACAGAGTAGTCAGTGCGTGCACTCTGACAATAGTGTTTGGCTCTGTCCGCGAGGCTGGACCCCCGAGCCTAAGCGCTTTTATGTGAAAAGGTTTGGTGTGTCGTAAGCCCTAACGCTGACCAGCCTCTTCTGCAGCTTTGCTGAGCCATGGGGGTCCCAGCAGCGATGGGAGTGCTGACTCCAGCCATGGGAACATGTTTACCGCTGCCCCGCACCCCACCCTGTGGCATCAGGAGAGGGACCAGGGGGGGGGGGGGTGGCGTTTGCTCCATCCACACAATGAACCTGCTGAATACTGTGCTATCTAACTGTCAGTGCTGGGGACTTGTGGTTGGTTGCCAAACGGGCCCGGGCAGGCTCTTGATCTGGTGGTATACACACTTTCCTTGGCTCACCATTTCTTTATCATAACCAAATGTAACTTGTTTGTCAAGTTTTTATCGAATTCACAGTTCACATAAACAATGGCGTTGCTTGTTGCAATAAGGACGAACTAAAACATTGTATCTCATAAAATGTGCCACTCTCTGTAAACAATCTAAACCATTGTGTCGTTTTCCTTGAAATCTCTAAAGGTATTTCATTTCGGGAAACGTGTTGTTTTGAAACCCTACATACAAACATACGTGTGTGTGTGCACACACTGGTCAATATGTGGATGCTTTTCTAATGTGGTCACTGGCAATGCACAGAGGAAACAAGACTTCAATTAGTGCTACATGAAATTACAACCGTTTATCGCTTGTTAACCCAGATTTTCAAGGACAAGTAAACTGCTTCTGGTACAAATAGTTTTCACATCCAGACCTGATCTAAGGAGGCTTTTATAATGTAATATAAAATGTGTGGTGCACACAGTTGTTTTTCAGTACATCTCATCTGATATCATTCTGAGTAATTATTGACTTTCTAACCACTGCTGTGTGATAAACCAGTTAAACAATGTTCAAATGAATGTGTTATTGCCAAGCTGGGAGAAACAAAGCCAGAAGAACGGCCTTCCTTGTCTCTGCCCTCTCCTTGCTTTAAAGGCCTCCTTCAGCTGCTGCTGATAGGTGGATCACATTATCTGTGGTCTGATAGGCTGTGGTGCGAAACCTCTAACTGAAGGGCTGTTGTTGTTGCAGCGGGTCCTGCAGCTATCCGTCGTGCTGCATGCTGATGATTATCTATGCACAGCAGACCTATACCTTCTTCTGCTGTTCACCAAGTACAGAGGGGGACTCTGCCCCCCCAATGCAACAAGACGCCAATAGGGGGACTTGCTGCTGCCTGCAAGAGCTGGCTTTGAGTTGTTGTTGTTGTTGTTGTTGTTTTCACTGAATGCACATTAGGCCTACCCAGATAAACACACAGATACCACAAACATGCCTCTTTTTCAACAACATTTCAGAGCGATACAGAAAACTATTCCCAGAATTCCTGCAGTGGTTTCTCCATATATGATAATTGGTTTTTGATTGAAGTGATTGGGGAGGAAAATCAAGCAATCAATCTCCTTGAATTGATTGCGGCCATCATTTAGCATACAGAGTGCAATGCATTGCAGTGAAAACAATCATGATCAATGGCAGCGTGAAACAAAAGAAGGAGAGAAGTGATGATGTTTTCTTAGAGGGGGGATTGTTCTCTCTGCTCACGTTTAGGACCCCCTCTCCCTCCTCACGCTTAGCTCCGCCTGTGCGTGCTCCTCCCGCCGCCATTGGCTGCTGTGAGGCTGTTTTCGCGTCCTGATTGGCCGCTAAGCACGTCAATCAAACGCGCCTCGACTTATTTACCGAATGTATGAGCGAGAGAGGACGGCATTCTGCTGTAGGGCTGCAACAGCTGACTGCCGAGCACTTTACCCAGTGCCTCAAGGAACAAAGAGAGAAGGAAACAGCCATCAAGAAATCCTTTTTTTTTTTACATTTCTATTCCTTTTAAATAATCAAAGTGCAGTGAAGACACGCGATGAGGCACGCGGTCGCACCGGCAGAAAGCGTGGAAAATAATTATTTTGCCGTGACAAACCTGTTAAAGATATGTACCCATAGTGAACGGCTAAGCAAAAAGGTAAGAGAAATAGGAATGCTTCAGGAACAAATATCACCCCTCTAAATCACACTGCTTTTACATCCTAAACATGACAAAGAGTTTTTGAAAACATTGTCACAATATTGGTGTTTTTAGGCGAGGTTTTCCCTTTGAACTAGCGCTGCAGTGCAGTCTTTTGTGCAGACTTGTTTACGACTAAAAAGAGTTTCAGTCGGTATGGGTCGAGAAAACGGTTTCTTGGTTTATGTTCTCTGGTGATTTCAGAATCAAAGATGCAGATACGTAACTGACACTTTGATGTGCTTGTTTTAACTCCATGTCATTTGTGAATTATATACATGGCGCTGGTCATTCATTCATCGGCTTCATTGTGCGCTGCGGGACAGTGTCCGCTACTAGACATGTCTCGACAAGCAGCGGAAAGTTACAGGACGAGATAGAGGCAATGTTTCTGTGGTGTTTTAAAATGTTTTATAAAAGCAAACCGTGTGTTTGTGTTCCTCATTATTAAACTGATCCTATTTATTCCTTTTTTATTTTATTTATTGTTTTACTCTTCTATGAGTTGTATGTTACTTCCACAATGGCGAAAACCTTAAATCGCATTTTCATTGGATTTCTCTGCGTAAACCAGTACGGATCTGACAGGTTTACTAGTAGCAGACAAACAAAGCTTCTGTGATTTCTCACACTGGTGAAGAAATACAGCCAGAAACTAAATAAAAAGTGAGAAGAGATGGTCGGAGGCAAGCGGTGCTAAGAGCTTCTCCTCAGCTTTCCTGTGGTATTCAAAGTGCATGTTTTTTGACTTGCAGGACTTGGGAGTTAGAATCCCAAGACCCTTAGGAAACGGACCAAGCAGATTTATCCCTGAAAAAGAGGTAAGAGACAGTCTGTTAACTCAATAGAGTCTTTTAACCCCTTTGGACTTTTAACATAAAATGTATTAATTTAACATATTTATTGTTTTTGTTCTGTTAGATTCTGGAAGTCAGTAAAGTGGACGCCAGGACACAGTCAATATTTGAGGATGCGTTTGCAGCCCTCGGTCGCCTCGACAACATTTCTCTGGTGATGGGCTTCCACCCACAGTACCTGGGGAGCTTTCTCCGGACGCAGCACTACCTGCTGCAGATGGATGGGCCCCTCTCTTTGCACTACCGACACTACATCGGCATCATGGTATGGCCCTGTTTACCCTCTGATATCATCCCATAACTGTTAGTGTGTCAAGCTTTTAAACATCTTGTGGTTAACATCTTGTTCTGTGATCCTGCAGGCGGCAGCTAGACACCAGTGTTCCTACTTGGTCAACCTCCACGTGAATGACTTCCTCCAGGTCGGGGGGGATCCCAAGTGGCTTAACGGCCTAGATGAAGCCCCGCAGAAGCTCCAGCAGCTCGGGGAGCTCAACAAAATCCTGGCCCACCGACCATGGCTTCTCACCAAGGAACACATTGAGGTGAGAGGATGGGCATGGTCTGCAGGGGGGGACATTAAAAGTGTTACGCAACAGGCTGAGATCATAGGTGGAGGGAGTGTAGCTGCAGCTGTATAACTTTGAGGGGTTTGGGTAAGTAGCAGTGGAGGTACGGTGAAAGAGGGATTGGCTTAAGGCTTAGGAAGAATGAAAGCACTTTTCCCACTTCATAAAAAATTGGTTAATACTGATGTCATTCTTTTTGGCTCAAGACTCACTTTATTTTCCATCATTTTTTTCCAGCGTCTTCTGAAGGCAGAAGAGCACAGCTGGTCCCTCGCAGAGTTAATCCACGCCGTGGTCCTTCTCACACACTACCACTCCCTCGCCTCCTTCACTTTTGGCTGCGGCATCACGACCGAGATCCACTGCGACGGCGGGCACACTTTCAGACCCCCCTCCCTCAGCCAGTACTGTGTCTGTGACATTGCCAATGGCAACGGTCATGCTATTCATCACGACGATTCGCTTGGCAACCAGGTGAGTGGTGGAGGATGATGTGATGGGTTTCTTACTGGGGTGTAAAACTTAAAGCAGACACCAATGTATTATTTCCATGGATTAGGGAAGTTTAATCAATATGAGATACTCTTTCTGAAAGCATGAAACAAGAGCAGTATAACACTTGTAATGTCATCATTATAAAGTCTATAGCTGCTCGATATTCAAAGAATGGGAGGCTGATTTCTGTGGACCCACACAATGTCAGTTTTTGTTTTTGTTTTTTTTTAACCAAAAGGTGTTTTATTCCTTTGTAGTGTTTTTACCTCTGGAACCGACAATATCCCCATTTACTCTCATTTTGTAACATTTGACATATTTCCCAAGAATTGAGAACTGGGGGACAGTGTTCATGTTAACTATTGTATTTTAACCATTTATGATTTCATTTTTTAGTCGTAGTTTCCCTTTTTAAATCCAGGCAGCAGCTATAATCCACGCACTTTACATCCTGTGTGTGGTGTTGGATGGCAACACGTTTGCAGCAGCTAAGTGAAAATGCTCTTCATAGGACTCTTTCCTAACTGTATGCTTGCTCTTTGTTTCTGCAGGAGATGTGCGGCGAGGTGGAGGTGCTGATGGAGCGCATGAAACAGCTGCAGGAGTGCCGTGACGACGAGGAGGCGAGCCAGGAGGAGATGGCGACTCGCTTTGAGAGGGAGAAGACGGAGAGCATGCTGGTGGTCACAGCAGAGGACGAGGAGTGTGTCCCTTCCAGAGACATCTCCCGACACTTTGAGGACCCCAGCTATGGCTACAAGGACTTCTCCAGGAGGGGGGAGCACGTGCCCACATTCAGAGTGCAGGTAGAGATCAGATACAGCATGGATGTAGAGAACAGCTCGTTCAACCGAGGGTCCACGTGCATGTTATTTACTTCATATCTCTTGTTTCTGCAGGACTACAGCTGGGAGGATCACGGCTTCTCTCTGGTGAACCGGCTGTACCCTGATGTTGGTCAGATGCTGGACGAGAAGTTCCAGATGGCCTACAATCTGACGTACAACACCATGGCAACACACAAGGATGTGGACACCAGCATGCTGCGCAGGGCCATCTGGAACTACATCCACTGCATGTTCGGCATCAGGTCAGTCGCTGGACGCTCAGGAAGACACATTGTCTTGTTGTCTGACTCTTATTTTGAAATTTGAGCTGTTATGTGTTTCTTAACGCTGTGTTTCTCTGTGCTCTTCAGGTATGATGACTATGATTACGGGGAGATAAATCAGCTTCTGGACCGTAGCTTTAAAATCTATATCAAGACTATGGTGTGTAGTCCTGAGAAGACCACCAAACGAATGTATGAGAGCTTCTGGAGGCAGTTTCAGCACTCCGAGAAGGTAAGATCCAAAATCATCCTGATGTGTAGCAGCTCTTTTTAATTCTGTTTAAATGTTTAATAAGTGTTTCTTTTTCCTCTCGTTTCTCCTGCAGGTCCACGTGAATCTGCTTCTTATGGAAGCGCGAATGCAGGCGGAACTGTTATACGCTCTGAGAGCGATCACCCGCTACATGACATGAAGTGCTTTTGGCGTTTTTATCGTTGTCTTTTTACTGTCTTTGTCGTTGCTCATAATGGGACACTTCAAGAAAAAGAAAAAAAAAGGAAAGTTGGGGAAACGTGAGAAGCCCTGGGTTGTGACGGTGCTTGTTGGATGGATGTTGAGAAGAGGATCAGAACAAATTTAAAGAAAATAACTGAAGAAAGTCATCTCAGACTGGATACACAAGCTTGTGTTGCCTGCAGTGCCAAAACTGACCAAGCGAGGGCCGCCTGGAGCAAACTCCTGCTCTGCTCCGGAGTTTGTTTCAGGCCTAAAGCATCCAGGGAGAGGTTTCAGTGATCCAGCATATCTCTTCTGTCTCCTGGTAGAGTGAAGACCCACAGAAAATCCCAGAAAGCTGTGCAGCCAGAAACAGTCTGCACTTTGATTCTGGTGTCACTGTTATATTTGTTAGTTTCTTCAATAAGTTTTTATTTCATTTTGTATTAAGGGAAGTTGTTGTCGATGTGGTTGCTTTTAGTGGTAACTGGAGATGGAAGCATAAACTTTGGGCGTTTTTTTTCCTTCTTTTTTTTTATACGTGTGCCTGAACTATCCAGCACAGTGTGCATACGTGCTGATGCTGCTGCTCCCATGTTGTATTCAGCGGGGTCATATTGATCCCCAAATCAACCAACCAACCCCGTTTTATCCCCTATGACCCTATCCATTAGAAATCCACTGCATTAACCCCACCCTCGTCCTCTACCCCCATCCCGTATCTCAAATGTCAATGTAAGCTAATCTAAGGAGTGAGTGAAAACCCAGAGGCGTGTGGAAAAAAACTCAAAGAACACTGTCTGAGCCCTTTCTTGAGTTTGAGTGTAAGCGTGTGGATGAGTTCTGTGTTCATGATGACTGAGGTGTGGATGTGTGTGCGTGTTTCCCAGAAATGACGGAGAAAAAAAAAAGTTTGTCTTTAACTTTCATGTGTCAAAAAAAAAAAGCGAGGCACTTTGAAGGAACGACTTCTTGCTTCTGCTGTAGCTCTGTTATTGTGAGATGACTGTTTTATCATTTGTTTTTGATGTTTTGTTTTTTCTGGTAACGGGGGGGGGGGGTGACGTAAAAAGAAAAAGCTAATCAAAAAGAAAGTTAGAAACCAGGATTCCAGGGGGGATTTGCTTCCGGTTGCCCTGACCACACATTATCTGTCTTCCGCTTATCCCAGCTGCCTGGTCATCCTAACACTTTCGAAGCTTTGGATTGTGAATTTACCAGTAAATGAATACCTCTTCTGTTTTTTCTCTATAATACTTATAAGAAGTGCTCTTTGGTGAGCAGACTCTTTCCGGGTGCCGTGTTCCCCTTTGTTTGGGGACCCGGGGGCCCACACAGGGCCTACTGCGCTCGATTTTAGCTGTCGAACGCAAAAAGGTTGTAGCTGTGCTTATTTCCCTGCTGGGGAAGTCTAACCAGTGCAAAAGAAGCTTTTTTTATTTTGAACAGAGGTGTGAAGCCTCTGCTGTTTTGTTTTTTGTTTACTAAAACCAGTAAAGTACTGCATTCTTCTGAGGGTGGATTGAGAGTCAGACAGATGAATGAGTGAAAAGGAGGAGGACGGTGATGATGATAAAAGAATGGTACATTTGGAAGTGGTTTGAGAGGAAGTGGAGGGATTTTTTCTTTCAAACTTCTGACTGATGTCAGTTACTGACAATTTTATATGAAAATATATTAAAAAGATGAAAAAAATAAAACAAACTATGATATTGAATTGTTGTGTATCATTCGTAGATTTCTCCTAAACAATTTGATTTCACTGCTTTATCGAGGAGATTATAGTAGATGTGGAGAGGCTGACACAATTCAGGAATCAAAACACTCAGCACAATCAGCATCAGCTCATCTAATTGTTTGAGTTTAGAAAGTGAAATAATGGTGAGATGACTCATGAGAAAACGTGGGGAGTTCTTCCGTCATCTTATGCTCCAAAGTACACTCAGTTGTTTGGTAATAAAGCTTCATCAACAATGAGCTGAACTCAGCCAGTCATCAGAAAGGTCCCGGGACTTTTCTTTCAGTGAATGACTCACTGAGAACCAGATCCCTGCTCGGTGGAGCCGTCAAGGTCAAAGTCTCTCTTTGCTTCTGACCAATAATTGGGATCAAGATAAGGGGGAATCCCTTGCAGGAAACTTCACCTATCTTTTCTATTTCCTCCGCATCACCTCACTGGGAAAAACCTTCATTTTCCTGGTGAGGCCTGTTGTCTGTCTGAAGTTCAGGGTGTTTCTTATCGAGGCCTGTGTGTTTATTCTCACTCACCAGAGAAACTCAGTGTTATCATAAACTGCCTTCACTTTTTGGGTGGTTTCCTCCAGTTGATAAATGGAAAAGGAAACCTTGGTGTCAGCCAGCCAGCTGTCTTTCATATCAACCTGAGAAACTTTATGTGGAGAACAATGCTTGCTATTAGCTTTGGCTAATGAACCGTTTGGCGTTTTTTGAAACATCGGCTTGTCTTGTGGTTGTTTAAAGGTCTCTTTAGTGTGAAAACTGGGGGAAATGACAATATGGGTTTTTACATTAAGTGCCGTTTCTGATTTGTTTCGATGTAATAACGATGTGATTTTGAAATGCTGTACTTTAGGCTACTTGGTGTAACTTGTAAGCACTGCCTGGCCCCATATCTGTGTAATAAAAAAGGCTATGAGAAGCAAACCAGGTTTTTCCACATGTTTTTTTTATTATGTACAAGTTCCAGAGTCACAAAATCCCTGCACAATAAAACATTTATTTGTTAAGGTAAATTCCAGGTTTAGTTATCTGTTTTTCAAGAGTACATTATCATAAAAGAACCTTTACAACACAGTCAGCTAACAAAACTGATAACGTCTGTTATATAAATGTGCAAAGAGCTTGTATAAAAGTACATCTGATGGTACCTTCTGCAAGCTTTATGGGAATTAAAGTGCATACAAAGTTAAATAAATGTTTACAGACACAAAGTATATAGCTGTTATTGTTAAGACAAAGGTGATAAAAAGCTAAGAAATGCAAAACGTGTTTAGAGAGACAGAATTGAGTTTGAATTGATTTTGTGTTTGAGAGTTATCAACAATGCTAAGGCTTCTACAACAACATAACGCAAACCACAACATCCCACTATATTCGTCAGGCTGTCCCATCCAGAGGCTGGAGAGACTTCATCAATTTTTGAGCTACAGGTAAGAACTGTAACTGCCAGTTCGCCCTATGGTAGTCCTTGATATCTTCATTCTCTATCCACTTCAGAGCCTCCTCTTCATCTAAAACATAAAGAGATTGGTCAGAGGATGACAGGGTGTAGTGAGAGGTTCCAGGTTTTTTTGAGCATATTTTCAGTGATAGTTTCTCCCTCCCTTATGTTATGTAAGGATAAGTAATAACACTAACCTAAGTATGTCGTGAGGATCTCCACCAGAGACTCTCTCTCCTGTGTGTCCAGCAGCGTCTCTGAGCCGCCGCCACCGCTCATGTTCCACAATGCCTGACAAACCTGGCCCGCCAGCTGCCAATCCCCTGCTCCGAAGTCTCTCAGACAATCCACAAGCCTGGTCTCACACACACACACACACACACACACACACACACACACACACACACACACACACACACACACACACACACACACACACACACACACACACACACACACACACACACACACACACACACACATCGTGTGACTTGAGGGAGAGGGATTCACATGATCAGTAGGTCTGTGTGCATTAGCTCTACTTCATTAAACCTACATCTGAAGGACTACTCTGTGTGTGTCTGTACGTGTGTGTATGTAGAGGGGAAGTATGAACTCAAATGTTTAAACAATGCTCACTAGAATATAATTTCACACAATGGCCTATGTTCCATGTGCTGAAAATGTACAAATCGAAATGGAAAATCGAAATCTTTAATCATAGATTTATTTGTTGTCATATCCACTTGTATAACTTATGAATACAAATAACATCCAGGTTGGGGAATGATTATTAGCATCTTGTTCATGTCAGTGGAGTTGTTATGCACATGTTTGTCATTATGAAGAACATATTTTCCCACACAAAAAAAGTTTACTCTCCGTTGCAAAAAGGATGCAACTCTGGCCAAAGACTCAAAAAGAATGAGATCAGTTTGCTATTATTGGTATTGCAATTTTTTTAAAAGATTTAAAGCTAAGGCCAGTAGCATGTTAGGTTAGCTTAAGCACAGGAAGCTGGGGGAACAGCTAGCCTAACTAAGGTAATAAAACCCCTGCACTTTTCTTCTTGTATAGATAAAACTAACAATATACAGTATATCACTTGTAAATTAGTAGGTTTAGTCTCCTTCAAACACCAACATGTATTCAAGCTAGCTGTCCCTTATCTGTTGCTTCATCTTCATTGTACAGACATGACAGTGGTATAATTCTTCTCATGACTAAGAAGAATTACTATACTATCCTTTTTATGCCCTGTAGCAATTCACTTAATCTTATCTATACCAACATTTGCAATACAGTAATAATAGTGAAATCTATATAAACGAAAGGCTGCTCTGAACTCTATTGTCGATTTGAAGTTATCATCATATTGTGATTTCGATATTACTTCTTACATTATGCAGGGTAGATCTGCTTTTAGTATCACTTCTACTTTATTTGGTAAAAAGTCCCGGAAATGCCTGTCAAATACAAGATGTATTGTATGGGTCTTTTCTAAGTGCATTAGTCCTTACTTGGCATCAGCCCCCTCCGCTGCGAGACTGAGCCTGTTGGGGGGGTCCAGCGTCAGGTTGGTGAGGACCCCGCAGGCTGAAAAACACATCTCAGTGCTTTTTGAGTCGAGCAGCGTCACTACAAACTGGTGCACTGAAGGAGGGAGGGAAAAGAGTGGGGAGAGATGATGATGTGAGGGAGCGGGCGAAGACAAAGCAGGTCAGAGATAAGAGGGCTGCTATCACCAGAGTCAGCTGCCGTGTTTACACTGACAGAGTCTGGCCTTGCAGATAAATCCAGGCTAAACACGACACAACAGTATGCAGAGATGCCTACTGTACTGAGCCGAGGGACTGAGTGTTATGTAATGTTCTGTGCATGGATGATATGATTTCCGCATTTCTAGGCCTCTTTTTCTCTGTATTACTAGGCTTTTAAGATGTTGCTTTATTCTAAAATGGCTTATCTTTCCTGCAAGACTCAATGAATGAAGTATGGCTTAAACAAAAATTCAAGAAGCGTAGTCTCACGTTGCAGTGTTGTGTGTGTGTGTGTCCGTTGCTCTGTGTTTCCATCATATACCTTTGTTTTGCATAATAAAGTCCCGTACATCTTTGGACTGTGACATATTTCCATACACACGGGTGGCCTCAAGCATGGCGTCCATACTGGAGCTGAGCACCAACTTCAACATCACTGAGGTAGAAAGAAAGAGGCAGCAGAGTAAAAGACAGTATAGGGAGAGGAGAAAATGGGGGTGATAAGTGTAAAATCAGCAAAAATAAACAAATATCAAATTCTTAGTGTGTTCATTTTCCATTTCTACATTGGGATCCGTCAGATTTTCAGTCTTACACTTTGCGATATTGAGTTGACTGCGTCTAAGCGCAGAGTTTTCCTCCTGGTAGAAGGACAGGTTGTTGATGGTGGCGGCCACATTCACCATTAACTCCTCGCTTTCCAGCACAGTTTTCAGCTCTGTGACACATACACACAAGAAGAAAAAAAAGGAGAAAATCACAAAAAGTTACATCAAAAACACAACTTGTAATATTGAGTTTGATGTGCCTTTAAATCCTCCTGTATAAATACAACCAATAGAGGGAGCAGACCACAGCAACAGCCTTTCGTTCTGCTGATACATTACTGTTTTTATAGAATTCCCTTATTTTAGTCTCAACATAATGTGAGACATTATCATAATATCATTTTGCAGCTAATTTCAATGTAAAGAACCCATCTATTCACAGAGAGCTTAAAAACCCACTTCCTATTAGTGACTAACCAGGTGCATCCAGGTGAAATCGATGTTTCCTTTTATGTAGATGAAAAGGATAATGCAATGGTAGATTATTAATCCATGAAACAACTGCAACATAGTTTGTGAAAACTGGGTTGCAATCAGTATTAAGATGTTGTGTAATGTATAGAGGCATATAGATCAATAGTTAAACAGTGATTTATATCTTAAAAGAGCAATTATGCGGCCCCGGCCGTGGCGCAACTGGCTGGGGCACCTGCACCGTACGCCGGGGACCCGGGTTCGATTCCCGACCCGTGGTCCTTTCCGGATCCCACCCCGACTCTCTCTCCAACTTTCCTGTCACTCTCCACTGTCCTATCCCATTAAAGGCAAAAAGCCCCCAAAAAATATCAATTATACACCAATCTAAATATCAGAACAGAGATACAGTGTCCCTTTTTTGCAACTTACAGCTCGGCCACACTGATGTGCCACTGTGACCTTACCATAAAAGAAGCTGTTATCTCCGGTTTGTGCTTGATATAGTCCATTTGATCATGAGCTGGCACACAAAGGTCAGCGTGACCCAATCCATCCAGCCGTGACACCGTGAGTGACTTGGAAACTGTCTGCTCCTGATTTAGCAGCAGATGTAGAGTGCTCAGTCATAAATCGCGGATATTGCGGTCGCTGTCAACCAGCCGCTGTGTGTCACACTGAATTTTGTTTTGGTTTCTAACTGGAAATACCACTTTGCTCTGCCCCCCACCCCCCTCTCTGTAATGTAAAGCAGCACTGTATGTCATTGAACTTGATCAAAACAGGACATGGATCTGCCGGTTTTGCTCTTTTATCTTCAGCAGAGATTCTGTTTCCATCTTTCACAACTACTCTATATTCTCCCTCATTGAATGTCTCTTCCTTCAGTTCCTTAATTTGCTCCCCATCTCACACTCTGGCACCAATCAAACACCCCCATACATTTGGAGATTTGGTCTTTTTTCAGTAGATTGACCTCTGTTTTGTTTATTTAATGTATCTCCCAACTGCCTAGAGTGTGTAAGAGGCACGCAGCAGCGAAATCAAGAGTTTCACACCCTCTCTGTGTTTCGGTTCAACCTGTCCTGAAACCATCTAACCACATAGGAAGATTTCACACACACACAAACCGAGTCTGCTGTGCGATGTGAGAGAACATCCTGCTTTTGCAGCGAAGTGCTTTGCTCAGCCAGAGTTTAAAAAAACAACAGGTAAACCAAAAGAGGATGTGCTGCACATCGAACAGAAAGCCCTGAAAGGAAAGCGAGCAAAGGAATGTACAAGGAGTGTGTTTTTCAACCAAAGACACATCTCATTTCCCAGCACAAGGGAAGTGGTTTGGTGCTGAGCAGATACTGTACTTACAATGCACAAAACAGCTATTTTTAAACTTATTGGAACTCTGGATTTTCACACACTGCTCTCTTTGTAACATAGAGAAATAAAATAGGAGAAAAAGAAAAAAGTTACAGTTGTCAATATGTGATTTGATCAAACTAGTTGAGGATGAGTTCCTGCTGCTTACCAAGTGTCTCCATCAGCAGCTGAATGCAACATGTGTTGTTTGCCAGAGTTGGACCTACAGCTGGGTGGATGCACATGTTTGCCAGCACCCTCACCAGCTTCACCAGCACGTCTTCATCCTCCTGCACGCTCGCTGAAGATGCCTGAGGCCTGCTGAGGAGAGGGGGACCTTTCAGTGGGTGTGGAAAGTCGTTTCGGTGCTGGTACGTTGCGTATAGCTGCAGGAGCGTCTCCATGCAGCCCTCGCACTGAAATAGCTGCAGGCGAGCTTCATCGCTTTTGGCTGTGAGGTTCCCGAGGGTGAAGAGAAGTCGCACAACAAGGTCCTGTGGGAGAGCAGTGGAGCAAACAAACCAACTACAACTGTGTTTAGATGTTTCAGTCCAATGTAAACATGGCTACCATGCCAGACCATGTTGAAAAGTAACATAAAAGCTTCAAACTAGGGCTACAGTATCAGATTTCCACTACACATTTTCGTACGGCAAAATAATTCCTAATAACACTAATATTGTGAGAACACGATGATGATTTTACTTCGTTTATTGTGCACGTTTGTGAAATGAATTACACTTATTTGTGTGTGGGTTATTGGTGGAGGGAGACAGCGGAAGAATGGAAACAAATCATAATTAATTTAGGAGAGGCAGACACAATATCACATCTATTATTATTATTCTTGTTTTGTCCTGAACAGCAG
This sequence comes from Eleginops maclovinus, assembly GCF_036324505.1. Lineage (NCBI taxonomy): Eukaryota > Metazoa > Chordata > Actinopteri > Perciformes > Eleginopidae > Eleginops > Eleginops maclovinus. Next base: position 7,860,697 of record NC_086363.1, on the reverse strand, counting down.
TCCAAAACCCAAATACAATCAATTTACAATGATAAAAAACAGAGAAAAGCTGGAACCAGTAAATTTCTTGCATTTGTCTTGATGGTTATTTAAAGAATATAGTATATTTATAGTATATTTGATCAAAAAAATCAAAACAGCGAAGTGAGTCTGCTTTGTCCAGCAGCACTATTGCCACTGCCACTCATTTCCCCTGGGGAGCTAATAGCTCTGTACACATATTTTTTGTGTAATCCTCCCCATCTTTTTAAAGAGTTATCACACACTTTCCAAGAAACAAAGGTGACAAGTGACACCCCTGTAGCCCAACTCTGCTTAAGAAGAAGCAGGTGAGCTTGGACACACACTATTTCCCATGAATGCGCAGTGACATTGGTGTGAGGGCAGGACGAGCTGTCCCAGGACCGGGTGCTCATATCATGTATTACTGTCCTGTGTGTGTGTGTGTGTGCGTGTGTGTGTGTGTGTGTGTGTGTGTGTGTAGGCCTGGGTGTTTATTCCTGGTAAGATTAAGAACACATGTTGGTCATTCCTGATTGCCAAAGTCCCACCCTTTTTTTCACCTCCTCCTCTTTTCTACCACTCCTCCCCTCCACCTCTGTATCACCTCTGCTGTAGTATCTACTCTAGCCTGCTTCATTACATGTTTTTCTTCTCCTCCTTCCTCCCTCCATCCCACCGCGTTTTTGATTTACTCAGCCCCGCCTGGGATGATTAAATGTCACAACATCCACTAGTAAGAGGGAAGAACGCTGCACGCGGATGGACACAATGTCCCGTAAATGTGCTTAGACTTGAGGTACATAAACAACCTGCGCTGAGGGTAAACATGCTAATGGGATTAAATCATCAACACTGGAAAAGAAATGTGTCTTCATCTCACTGTTACGCACATGCAGAATGCAGAACACACACACACACACACACACACACACACACACACACACACACTCACACACACACACACACACACACACACACACACACACACACACACACACACACACACACACACACACACACACACACACACACACACACACACACACACACACACACACACACACACACACACACACACACACACACACATATACACACACACAGAGGTATCTTGTGGACTCACCTGTTTTTGGTGATGTTTGCTCAGCAGTTCTAATAATAGTTGGAAGCAGTCGGGGGTCTGGGCCAGAGCGAGGCGGCACTCCGAGTACGAGGAGAGTTTACTGAGGGAGAGGGGGGACAACAAACACGCAGCACTGACTGTTCCACTCACTCGCAGACATTAAATCAACACTGCTAATGGATAAGCAGCTCTGGTGTGTGATCTACTGCTCATGCTTTCATTATCTTGAAAAAAACCACTAAAGTGCTAAATGTTTTATTTCGTGCTAGACAAACTGATAACAGAATCTGAAGATGGGTAATATGGTAAACCAAGCCCTGTGTCCATGTCGGGTATGACCAGTAGCAGAGGGGGTTAATGTCAGCAAACTTTTTAGATAGATGTTTACGAAGTTAGTTTTTGTATACCTATAATATATGTATCTAATTTTCTTCCAAATACATTCATATTCAGTCTCATAAGCCTGAATTTAAACCTATGTTGAATTAGTGGTGTATTATGTGCTAGGAGATTGTATGACTTGGTTGTGCCCACTGCATGAGAACAGGACCCTAATAGTGTTGTCTAACTCTGGGTGAGCAAGTTCATGCAAGGAACTCTTTTACTCTATTTTGTTTAAATGTGTGAGATCTAACTTTAACCTTATTATAAACTTCACTTCTAGTCCTTTTTCTTTGCATGTAGGTGTCATTTAAACTGATTTGTACATTCTGAAGTCTAAACCGAGAAAGTGTTTTTGTTACATCATGACACAAAAACAGGTATAATGACATCTCCTCTGACAGATGCTCTGTTTCTCTGGAGACTCTTGTTTTGTGCTGCAAACAAAGACTCCAAGTTAGAAGGGGGAAAAAAAGTAGGGAATTTAGTAGTACAGCGACTGTTGCAGAGAGAAGTGAAAACAGAGGACAGAGGGTGAGAGCTGAATGATGGCCTGTTTTGATTCAGCTCGTGACAGCTTGCAATGTTTTTTGTAAGTGAGCTGGGGAGAGGAGTACGAAGAAATAAGGAGCAGATTATCCTTAGGGAGGTAAAAGTGCAATACCTGTATATTCTGGAGATGTTGGTGCAGATGTCTGGGTCTTTGTGGTGAAGACGCAGCACCACAAAGAGCTCTGACAGTACAGAGAAGGAGATGAAGAGTGGACGGGCATCAGGGTGATCTGCAAGGTTCCTCAAGGCCGCCGTCAGCTACAGGGGTCAGAGGTCAGACAGAGGGAAATATAAGTTGGACAGCAAGAATAAATGTACCTGTTGAAACTAAGTGGTTATACTTAGGCAAGTATTGTGTCCCGTGTTGTGCTATCCTGCCCTGCACGCAATGTCCGTCATGTGCTTAATAAGGCTGGCAACCGGCCCGTACAGGACGCCATACAGCAGAGCGATCGGAAACTATTCAGTATGGCCAAGAATAATTATATCACAAGAAGGAAGCAGCAATTTCCAACTCACTGCAGCACTCAAAGTTCTGCAAAATCATGGTCTGTTTATTTCCCTCCACTAACAGCATAATGTGTTGTGTTAGAAATCAAATGAAGCGCTGGCTCAAGATGTTTGCTTGGGCCAAATTATGCAGTTAGCAGCAATCCTTTTAGAAAGAGTCAAACAGGGTGTTTCGTGTTGCCAGTAGGGAACATTATGCTATTGGAGCAGCTTGTATTCCAACTTGTATTTGTGTATTGTGGGTAAATCTACAGCCAACATACACATGATGAAGAATATTACACATTGTGTTCCTTAGTACAACTTGTGAACAGGGGAACATGCTTCAAGTTTTCACCAGCTGTGAGACATGCTATTGGTTTATAAAGATTGATGTACATCACATATCTAAAGATTTAAAAGTACCCAATCAAACTTTCTCAGCTGGGTTCATTCTGACACACCTGTACGAGGATGTGCCCCGCTATGGTGAAGTCGGTGTCTCCTGCCGTACAGAGCCTCTGGATGAGTTTCTGAGCCACACCAACACAGTTCTTGTCCAGCAGGAGTCGGAGGATGGCACTGTTTCCTGAGAGGAATTTCAGAGTCCCAACACAGTACAGCAGAGCTTCTCCAGATGATGAAACATCTTCATGGCTCAAAACTCCAAGAAATGAGTCTAAACGCATGAAAAATCAAACGTTAGCATCCATATTGTGCACACTGAGTGAGACATTGGTAATTTATAATGCCCTGGTAAAGATGTTCTATAAAAATTGCACCAAATAGTAGCAGAGAGATACAAAATGATCCATGCTTTTGAAGCAGCTTAACATTGTAATCCCTCATAGGTATAAAAATAACTTTGTGTATCTTTACTCATAAAGCATATTTCAGAAAATAGGATTCAGTTCAGAACAGGAAACATAAGCTACATCACTGTGACCTGGAACAGTGTTCACCTATGATGGAGTTGTTCTGAAAGAGGATGTCATTGCTTTCACTGCGGCTGATCTGGAAGATGAGCTTACAGATGTTGAGCAGGTTATTTCCACTGACACACAGCTGCAGAGAGAGATGCAAAGAGAAAGGTATATTAAGCACCCGAGTGCCCTGGATGCCCTTGTGGTCTAGTGGCAGACATGCTGACACCCACGCAGACGACTCACAGCGAGGCAGAGCTTGGCGATGTGCAGGTTGAGCCGGGCAGAGTGGAGGTCGATGAGGCAGAACAGCGTTCGAAGTATCCCTGACCTCCTCTTACAGCGTCGGCCGAGCATGTCCGCTTCTGCCAAGGTGCCATGGAGACGGTCACACAAATCACACAGAGGGTCCACCGAACCCTCGGAGCTGCCTGGCATCGCAGGAAAAACAGACATGGCTAAATGAGTCAAATTCATGTCAGACATTCAAAAGGAAAACCAACATCCCAAAACCAAAACACCCAGTTGTGTGTGTTGGCAAGTGTGTATCCATATAAATACAGATGAGTGATGTTTTGTTTATGTTGTCGTGTGTTTGTTAAATTCGCTTTGACTTTGACATGGTGTACTTTTGTCATGAGGTTAAATCCTCAACATCAATAATGCACTGGTCAGCAGTAAAATAACATTCCACTTCCTTTTCTAAGACGGAGCTTTGAGTTTCAATGGTCATGTGCAGGGGAACAACTCTCCTACAGGCAGCTGGGATCTTGACGCAGAGGAAGAGAAAAGGGTGGAGTCTTTTCCTTGTTTTTGAGGTAAAATCAATGTTTTCCCTGCATAAAGAACAGGGTTTGGCCATTTCTAAGAAAGGTTGGATGAAGTCTTACACTCAACACTTTGTTGCTATTTCTGTGGAGGTTGTTTTATGCATGAACCAGAAGGCACTTGGTACAATAAATATTTAATATTTATCTTTCAAATGAATTTTCCATTAAATTTGTAGAGTGTTAAAATATTTACAGCTGCAGATTTCATTTCATGGCTGCCAGACTGCCATTTCATGCTAAGACAATTCTGCATGGATGCCAAACATAACAATATTTGGTTTCCTCTTCTTCAGTGGTTGAAATGAAAGTGCTTTTTCATTCTGTGAGACTTAATGACTATCTGCTTTTGGCTTCAATCCTGCTGGTCGAAAATGAGATAGTAATAGGAACAGAGAAATTAGGAACTACTAAAAGAGCTTAACTTTAATTAAAAAAGAGACCAGATACTCAATGCTCCCAAAAGGTGACATGTAACATTGAGAGGTGATATTGTGAGTATATTTGGTGACAGAAACTGTATGTTCTTTGGATGAAATGAATAGATGTGTTCAAGACTAATGTATGTCACATTTTTGCACTTTTATTGGTGGGTTTCCTCAATGCATTGCTCACACTACCTGCAGCCACACTCTCTAATTGTCGAAGGAGAGGAGCAATCACATTATTCCACACCAAGGACTCTGCATCCTCCTCTGTGCTCCTGGTTTTGTCTCCATTCCCCAGCTCTAAAATGTGTGGAGAGATTTGCAGTTAGCCAGCTACCACATTTAAACACAGACAGTGAACACAGGCGACAACCATGGTTCACAAGTTCACAGTCTCAAAATAAAACAGCAGGAAGTTTGATGCCACAATGAAAGGTCACCATCCAAAGGCTCACTTCCCCTCATGTCTGTTCTGTGCTGAAATAGTCTGTGCGTGGTATAAGTGCATGTGTGAATAAATGTATGTTTGTGCATGCAAATGTCTGCAATCTCTCACACTGCGTGAACCTTTTTTTGCTGAATATTTGCATAAAACCCTTGCTTGGTGAGATGCAGGAAACGGTGGTTGCTCAAACCAACTGCTCTCTCAGCTATTGGCTGGCTTCCTCCCATGGTGGAAATTTGGCCCTTAGCAACAACACCTCAATTTAAAGTGTCAACTCTTAAGGGCTGTTCAGTACAGTGAACAGAAGTTTGACTCATTTGCTGGTAAAACAGCATTTCTGGGATCAAGTCAAAAAAAATTCCAGCAGGCTTGGGTTGATATCAGTTAGGCTTTAGACATCTAAGATCACCTCCGTGACTCAAAAGTTAGTTGGTTTGAGGTGCTGTTGGTCAAGGATACACTTACATGCAAAAATCACCCAAAACGCAAACTAAACAATTGAAATTCTTTTATTTAGTAAAGTCAGAGAGTCAAAGCAGATGACAGCATGATGCTGAAAGAGGTCATAATTACTTTTCAGGTATAACATGACTATGCTATTATAGTGATTGCATCTGCACTGAAGTCTTCTGTAATTTTTCGCGATGATAAGTAAAATATCTGAATGGTTATGCAGCATGTTAGGAAAAGTTGCAACTGCATTTTTATTTTAATATGGAAACGTTTCAAAGGAGGTATATTGAGTATATCTGGACACACCTGTTCTCTGTCCTGCTCTGCACTCTGTGGGTCTTACGCCTGGGTCAACACCAGACTCCTTTACTCTTCTGTTGGCACAAAGAAACACAAATATTCTAGGATCAGATTCTGAAGACGAGTCACATGTAAATGCTGACCTGTTTAGTTTCTTTCAATTAACATTTGGCCCATTTTGATAATAACATAATAGTTATAAACCTATATAATCAAAGGATGAATCCTGTCAAAGAAAACATCTCCATCAAAAATTGCTGACTTTATATTCTGTCAACCAGGCTACAGGTGTATTTCCATCAAGTGCCACTGGGTGTCCCTGTTGCAGCAGGGGTGTGCCGGTGCTGCTATCTACATTTGTGCTGCTTGTGCGTGGCTGCTTGTAAGTTTTGTGTGCGTGCAAACTTTTGTATCTGTGCAGGCGTGTGAGCCGTTGTGCAGCGCAAACTGCAATCCCCAACAGACAGGAACTCAGATCTTAGCTTTGTGGGCAGCCTGGTTAAAGCTGTTCATGCTGTGTCACTGTGACCCGTGTCTCCACAGCCTTACCACCTCTGTGCAGTAACCTAAAACACACACCCCTTGTCATGCTATGCTATGTGTTGTGGCTTGCCCTCTGCATGTCACTGTTTTGTATCACTCTTGCTACACAATTCTGCTCACACACAGAGGAGAGAAGAAAAGAAATACTGTGAAACACGACTGGAAGTGTGCCTTATGACTAATTACTACATTAGAACATCGCTATTAATACATACAAATAAACACAAGCAGCATGGTGAGTCATTTTTACTACACAAATCCCACTAAAGAATGAATCTACTTTAGAAAACACAGAAATCACTGCAGTCAGAGACAGATATTATAATGTCATTAAGACTCTGCTGATTTGACATTGGTACAAAAGGTTAGCTCTCAGCTTATTAAGCTTTTTCATTCCAGTATGTCTTATTTCATGATCTTGCTGACAGGTATGAGACCGAAAATGGACCTTAACATTACCAGTAGGCGTTGATTGATACCATTAGCATTAATATACAGTGTGTGGGTGTGACTACAGAGTCACTTTGAAGTAGATTGTAGTGATTGTTATAAGCTGGCACACAGGGCAAATATAGCAGGGAGTGCTGTCCGAGGCCTGTTGCAGTGTATGTCAAAGAGGGGGCTTTGGCTCTGTGTGATAGGATTAAGAGGCTGATAATAAGGCCTCTTTGTGTGATACTGCATTCTCAGAGACATGACCTCATCGCTGTCTTAGGCCTGGCCAGTGCACTGCAGTCACAACACACGCTGCTGCCAGCCTTACCCAGATGGGCACCCAAATCTAATAGAGAGCCATTTGGAGCTATAAAGCTCTGGCTTATTGGAGAAAAAAGAACCGAGTGGATGTCTAATCTCCCCTATCTTTATATCTTATCCAATTCATCATATTAATCTGTCATTGTAAATCTATTTCCCCTTTCCACTTACAGTCACTGTATTTTTGGCTTGACAGTGATTTTGACTTTCTTTGTCTCCATTTACACCTTTAATGCAACACTTAAGAAAAAGCACTTTAAAAACTCTGACCTTTACAGACCTTACAACAATCAAAGAAGTCTTTAATCTTGTCTGCTTGAAACATACATTGACCAAAGTCTCAGTTCCCCTTTTCAGCAACAAATTACACTACCATTGCGTGTTAACTTGTGAGGGAGGAGGTGCAGAGCATGTGCTGCAGGCGATAGCCCAGATTTCCTGTAAAAGTATTTTATGGTCTGTCCCCCCTCTACAGCCTCAGCTGCCCCACCCAATCGATAGGCGGATGGATTGTAACAACGGCCCAGACCTCACGCACAGAATTATGCCCCTTGCGCTGACACCCAGCTGATGAGGTCGGCAGAAAAGAAGCAGAGGTTTTTAGCCTTTCTGTGAAGTGAAGGTGTAAAAGCTGACACGAGTTAGTTATGACAGATTGAGGCAGTTTCAGTGGGAATGAAACTGGATTTCACCAAGATATAGTGTACAGTAAACTTTAATGAGGGTTTTAAATGGGGTAGAGTGTATTAAGTTGAAGAATTTGTTCTATATATTAGTTAGTGACAGCATTGCTGGTCTTTCCAACTTCATATATAGCTGTCCGTGATGGTAGCTGAACATATCTACAAATAAATCACAGTAACTTACCCTGGATTTGAGTTTGTCTGTTAGTCCCTGTACAATATAACACTAAGAGCTATAGCAGTTTCCAGGGCTGCGTTTTAGTTTTTTTGCTAATATTTGGATCATAACTCCGGCATAGTGCAAAATAACCCAAACACTAATAATGATTTCAGCCTCACTAAGGTCTTTCTTCTTATAACTTTCTCTTCCCGGCAGTCTAGATTATTTATGGACTAAAACAGGAACACAAAAAGACATTAAAAACACAAGAAATTGACAAACTGGGGCAAGGCAAGTAGGAAAAGAAGGAGGGGGAGGAGGACTTCATGAAAGGCAGAAATGGGAGGCACAATCAACACTGTCGTGTAATGGCTCCCACTGCAACCTTTGTGCGCCAATAAATCTTCAGGTCATTGTCACACTGTCATTCTGGTAAGAAAAGGGGGAGTAGGAGATGGTGGGGGGAGGCAAGAGACAAGGAACGATCTTGCAAGTCGAACAGAGGGGTAGAAAGTGTATACCTTTCACTTGCTGCCCTGCGTGGGCCAGGTTTGTGAGGACCACTGCGGGCCTCGGTGTGGTCTGTACTGGGGAGTCGTTTCACAGACGTCTGCTTTTGTCCCGGGCCTTGGTTTAATCGCTCTTTCACTGAACACAGAAATGATGTGGCAAGATGTTATTTACAGGTTGTTGCAATATGCCGCAGTATATTATAGCTTAAAGGGATCAGATACTATATACACACATGGACACAGGTCAAATTCAGTCAGTCCTCATCATCTACAGTATTTGGTTGCTCTGAGCAGCAGAGGAGATTTGTAAGACAAGGTTTGAGAGACAGGGAGAGCCTACCCCACTCAAAACAGCAGCCGTAAATCACGATTTTCACCCGGCCGACCACAGAGCATGTAAATCAAGTAAAATGTCAGCATGTGAATGGCTCTATTCATTTCCCCTTTGAGAAAACCGCCTGCAGAGAAGATTTACAGGGATGCGACGGGTGAAAGAAATGGAGTGTGTTTTTTCTTCTACCTGTGTACCTATCTAATACTTACTCTTGTTATTATTTAACTTTCAAATTATTTGAGAGGGCCTGTTGCAGTGCAAGAGCAGCCCATGCAGTCTATATGGGCATTGTAGCCGTGGCTAGTTTGCAAACCTTGTCCCTGGGTAGGCTTTTAAGAAATAACACTACATAATGCAAATATATTCTGTGGGCCTTTAAATGTAAATGAGGACTAAGGGTTGTTTTGGAGTCTCCCGTAACTGCTCCCCTTATAGTGGCTCCTTGACTGTTATATTTTCCAATGATTCCCCTGACTAGTTCTGGGACAAGGCCATTCACCCACTTGAAACTCAATTTTACAAATAATAGATTTATACAATTCTCAAAGCTTAACAAATGATACTTTCTTTGAATTCTACAATGGTGCTTCTGATCCCATGTCTTTAAATATTTTCTCTCACTAAAACATATTTTCTCCTTTGATCCAGAATTAATATATCTTTCCTTTCCTACCATCTTTGTGTCCCTCTACAGGGGACAGTATGGTGAGAGATCCAGCTCTGAGGATGCGGGCCCGCGTTCGCGGCTGCCCCCTCTTCACTTCCAGAGGGTCAGCGGGTGGTTTTGGAAACACCTTGAATGGATCCTCAACATTGCAGGGAACTGGCAAATGTGGCTTCTAGTACCACAAAATAAGTGGAATAAGATGGTTTGAGCAATGAGACAGAACATGAAGCTCCATATTAAACAACTTTTTTTTGTCAAAAAGAGATTACAGTATTTTGGTAAATTATGTATTTATACTTCTTGAATGTTCTACTGCATTACTTTAAACAGTTTTCTATATTATTACTATTACTATTTACAGATACAACTATGTCCCTGAGCTGACATCAAATACCATCTTATTTAGACTCTGAAATACTATTTGAACTACCATTTATAGGTGTGTGTGTGTGTGTGTGAGTGTGTGTCTTACATGGTCCAGAGGAGAGAGGCGAGTCCCTGAGCCTGGCCTCGAGTCAGGAGCATCAAAATTTTGAGCATGAAGACTAAAAATAAAAAATAAAAAAGCATTAGATGTTAGGCACAACCCACAGATTGTCTCAGAGCCTGCAAACATGAAGGATGTTGACGTTTTTGACAAACCTGAAGGTAGATGGAGGTCTGTTGTCACGGTCTACATGGGCAGAGCTTTTTCCAAAAAGGTGCCTGTGTCCTTCTCTGGGAGTAAACGGTCGCTGGGTGGACTGGACTCGCAGGGACTGTCTGGCTTCACTGACTATTTCGGCACTTGTTTTCCTAACAGCGTTGCGCCGTGGAACAAATGGACTGAGAATCAGCTGTTTTCTCTCCATTGAGGCCATTTGGGCCTATGTGACATCTGCCAAGACAGTCTGCCAATGTCTTCAGTGGTTTGACTTCATTATGCAGGTGATTACAGGGTGTCTCACTGATGGGAACAGTCTGAGGTATAAAAAAAAGAAAAGAAGATAATGCCAGAGGAAAAATAACAACAGATGTGAAATGCATCCAAGGTTGCAATGAATAACATTTGGAAGTCAGTGATGACGCTTTAAGATAACAGTTGCAAAACTACAATGTAAAATGAATCTATTTTAAAAAAAAGTCCTGCTTAATTAAAGTAGTGGATCCTTAACAAAGTTTACCTCAAGTAAAAGTATGCAATTTGGAGCAGAATAACTCCTCAGCATATACTACATGTCATGATTGCGTTTATGCATCCAATTATAGGACATTAATGTTTAACATGTTAATATAATTCTAATCTGCAATGTATCTATAACTTTCAGACGAATGTAGTTGAGTTAAAAGTATATGCCCTGAAATGTGGTGAAATATACAAGGAAATAAGGAAATTAAAATGTTACCCAATGTTGTACTGCCTGGTGGATACCTTAATTAAGTTCAGCAGCGTGACAGTCCAAATAAATTGTATCTAGAACTACTAAAAACACTCTGATATGGATAGGTGTGTTTGTAATAGTCACTGCAGTTAGAATGCACATTAAACTACATGATACATACATAAATATATACTTTATTTATCCCAAATTGGGAAATAGTTTAAAGTTGTTTAATAGTTTTATATAATAGTGTTTTCAGTGTGTTTACTTAATCCAACAGAACAACCTGTGTGAGTGAATGAGAAGTCGCGATGCGCGTTCACGCTCCGTTTCCATGGTGACAAATGCCGCTGTGGTAGATTGGACAACAAACCCCAACAAAATAACCTCAAAAAGCCGAAATATCATGTTTCTTTAACCCCGTAGGAACAGTTTTGTACTTATTTTCTGTAATCAAGTGTACACGACTTTAACATGAACAGACTGAGGGGTTGACTGGAACGGGAAGCATTTGATGACCCGGGGTTTGAGTTAAAGTGTGTCCACCAAACACATAGCATTAGTTAAAAACAACTTACCGTTAACCAAGATTCAATCCTCTGTGATGGATGTGACAGTTAGCATTTCAGATCTTTGACTCGGTTTCCACACACAAAACGTTCACAACACATGAAATGTGCAGAAAACTGTCAAGTTTCCCCAGCTTGCAACAACACAGCCCCCGAAGACACGTGCACGAGCTTTAGTTAATGGCAGTCTCGCGTGATTAGGTGGCGCGCATGTACCAAATGTGCAGGATGGATGCAAACTTCACCTGCCTGCGGTAAAGGGTAAGTTAAATGAGCTAATTTCCAGGAAAAGTTTTGATTTAAAACTTGTTACTCCCGGACAAATATGTGCTCTGTGTTTGAAGTGCCACTGAGTTAAAGGAAACTTTATTATTATTTAATGTGTAGTATTTTGTTGAGGCCTAGGGCACACACTACAAATGTCCCGGATGATATAAAAACGTGTTAATGTTATCAATTTAAAACTCAAAGCATAAATATAGCAGCAGACAACTCTTTACTTCATATTATATACAGTTTTTGTTTGCTACCGCAGGTGAATGAAGTCACTCTCCCTTTGTGTATATTATTGTAAGCAACTGGCTAGCTAGTTCTCATACCGCAGTCACTCTTCAATTATACAACAATCATTTGCAATAAAAAAATTATTTGTGCCCAAATTTTGGTTCAGAATCACAACAACAAACAAGTTGAGATTGTGTATCACTTTTTCACAACCTAACTATATATGTACCACCTACAATGATTAACAATACGACCCATACAAATCAGTGAGCTAAAGCGAGGCCCACTATATGTCTAATGTCCATAGACCACACTGTTTTCACTTTCATGCTTTGACTGAATATATTTTTATTTTTGTTGAATCTTTATTTTAATTGATTTATATTGAGTTAGTTGGTATGAAAAAGATAGAAAAAACGCGAAATAAAATGCATACCTTTTTTATTATGTTATCATATGAGCAGCAATATGCCGTCATACCTTTCTTATAAAAATTATCCAAGGGAAACATTTCCTTTAAAGGTAAATATATAATAATAATAATAATAATAATAATAATAATAATAATACACTTAATTTATATAGCACATTTCAAAACATAGTTACTGAGTGCTTTACCATACAAATAAACAGACAGGAAGTGAATTAAACAACACCATCTAAACATTTGAACACAAAGTAAACACATAGAACATAATAAAGCAAAAATACATAGAATAAGATTAAATGAAAAATAAAATATCAAAAATCACAAAGTCAGTTTTTAAAAGTGACTTAAAAGAGCTTATCTCCTCAGGTAGGATGATGTATGGTAAATACTGTAGCCATCATTTGTGAAAGCATTTTAACAAAAGTCACAAAACAGTATTGCAGCTGAGAAGAAACAAATAATCCAAAGAAAAGAAAAGAAATCAAAAATTGTCTTAACATTTGATGGAACTTTTACCATTTATTGGCCTTTCAGGATTATCACAGGTTGATAAAGACAATTGTTATTAAAAACGAAATTATTTAGCTGTTACAATATGACATCAACCCTTACTAGACCAAACATTTTAATATAGACTTACAAATATAAAAAAATAAATAACACTTAGCCGTTTTAATTTGGAAAATCATTATCAACTTGAAACGTGTGTGCAACAACTTTCATCTGTGTTGATCTCTAAAATACATTTCAATTAATAATCATAGATATAATAAATGACTTAAAGTGTGACTTAAATATATAGCAAACACTGTATATTTTGTACATTTCATGAACCTAAACTTTGAGGTTTATTGACCTCAGAAAGTTGTCAGTATTTCTGACCACAATTCCCATACCTCCAGTCGGTGTAGTCCTGTTGTTGTCAGGGTCATACTGTAGTCCTGAGCAGCGATCCTAGCTGTAACCTACTTTCACCTCTCCTCTCAATCGTGAAAAACACACAAGTCATTCTCTATAATCCTGTAAGCTCGTTCTATTGACATATCGGCTCTCTGTGACACAGAGCAACATGTGTAGAAAAAAATAAGTGTTAGTAAATAAAGGCAATATATCGCGTTAAAGACAAGTAGCCTTCATTTTAGCTGTATTAAAAGTTACATAATTATTAACCAAAGAACAATATAAAAAAACAGAAAAGTTTAGAATAAATAACAGTCTTTTATATTAGCAATATAAAACAAATGTATAATCTACTACAATATTAAATCTATCAAATAATCACTCAGCAAAAATCATTCTTTACTTTTCGTAAAAGGATTTTGCGCTGCATCATTTGGATATGTCTTCCATTTTGTTGTGACAGAATGACGTTTAAAAAAACGTGTTGACTCAAAATGGCCGCGGACTTACGCTGTGTTTGTCAGCGAGAGTTTCACACTCTAGTTGTGGTCCACTGCAAATTGATCTTTGATGCAACAGTCCTGCTCCGGCTCCACCATGAAGGAGTGCACTGACACACAGTGGTACAGGAGAAAAGTCCTCCAGCTTTGACTTCCTCTGTCCGTTTGTTTTCAACCAAGACATCCCCTTCGCTCTCTTAAAGCTTCACAAACTCAAGCCTCAGTGCAGAGAAGAATTTGCTCGATATTCATCGATAAACTCAGGGTTCAGGAGTACATGACGCAGAAGTTCATTCATTCAACTCACGCTTCGCTCTGGGACTCTTTAACCCATCTACATGGGTCGACCACTTCATACACCAATCAGGTCTGTCTGGATCGGCACATTCGTCCACTCATAAACCTTTTCCCCCTAGCTTTTTATTTTTTGCTCTGTGAAATATACATCTGAACAATCTTGTGAGTCCCCGGTTGGATTTAAATAGCCTTACATGCTTCAGTCTCTTGGATACAGTGAACCTGATTGGCCGACAGAGCATGCTGGGCATGACCAATCACAGGGCATCACCATGGAGCTTCCCGGCCAATCGGAGGAGGGAGATGGTCTCTGTGATTTCATTGTCACTAGGGGAGGGGGAAACATACTGCCAGGACAGTTGGCACTAACATGCTTAGTGGTGGACTCCATTATAGTCAGAGTCTATATGTTTGAGGTAACCTGTGGAGCGTTGCCAAGGAGAGAATAGCACAGGGCGGGTCTAAAGATGGAGCTCCTCTCACCAGCAGCTGCACAGTCCCACAGCACACAGGCTCATAGAGCGCCCGCGTCACTGTTAGCGGTGCTGCTCACGTCACAGGAATGAATGGGTTGATTTGTGAGAGCCATCGTCCTGCTTGAAGGTGGTGTGTCTCCTTGGCAACCAGCTCCATCTCTGGCCAGAAGCTTAGACTGACAGAGCCCTCGAATCGCAGGAAGACGGGCGCTCCTTATCTGTCCCTCCATCGCCATTCCGTCCTGGTTTGACCCCTGAAGAGTGATGTCTCCTCGTCTCTCCATCTGTCCTCTCCTTTCCTTTGACCTGTTTTTGCCTCAGTATTGCTTTTTTATCAGCTTCATCCCTCACAAAACCCTTCTCTAAAGACCAGAGATGCAATCCTTTAATATTTGTATCCTCCATTTATATATTATTATTTTCTGAATTAGGCGTTTTATTCTTAATGTGTTTACTTTTTTAATTTTAATTTTGTCTGAACACCCTGATATATTAATTACCCTTTTAAAAAGAGCAGCAAATCCTCTCACATTGGTAGCTGTAACTGAAGAATATCTTTTATTTTTCTACAAAACTGACAAATGCCATACAACTATGATTGATTATCGATGTTGTGCGAAACACTCACACTCCAAACACACACGTTTCACACAATTGCTCAGGCCAGGTTGGCTATACATAAGATGAGGGACTAAAAATAGTACTTATTAGACTTTATAATGATCAATTAGCATGTCCTTCATTTCATACTGCCTTGGCATATATTTCAAGGACTTGCAAGATTGATGTATAGTTTCAGACTCTCAGTCTAAGTAACATAAACAAAGTAAAATATATAATTTAAAAAGTGTTTGAGATCTTTAGCACAACACCTCAATCTAGACCTCGGAAATTGCAGTTTGACACAAAATAATTACTAATTTCAAGTCCACTAATTACGTCTTTTCAAAATCTTTAGGATAAAATATATGATACTAACATCTTCCATAGCTCTTTTTGTTACTCTTTTATAAGCTTTTCAATCAGTGAAGAAAGTAACTGAGTAAAGTTTTAATGAGCCTGCAGGTTGACGTTTGACATGGCAATGAGTTGTTCTGAGGTTTTGCTCTAGTCAGCAGCTCCTTGTCTCTGAAAGACATGGTGTGCTCTGACACAAAAAAACTTTTCAGCACTTGTGCAAGATGTTTTTGTGCTTAGTCGGAAAATCTGAGATAAAAAAGGTTCTTTAAAGAAAGCTAGAAAATACAGAGAGCTGTCTCATTCAAGAAGGACAGGACAGAACAATGTGTGTTTGACATTTTATGGAGATAAAAAGAAGCTTCACTAACTTTTTTTACTCGAAAACAAGCACTTTATTCACATAATCAGTGCTGGCTGCCAGTTTTATTAGGGAGGGAAAGGGAGAGAGAAATATTGTTGCTTAATTTTCTACATTTTATCCATGCAATCATTTTCCTTGGCAATACTTTTTGATGTTGTAAATGTCAGGCTGTCCTCATTCATGTCATGAGATTGAAGCATCTTTCCACATAGTCAGAGGCCGAGGTGGGCAGGAAGCCAGAGTTTCCTAGGAGTGAACTAACACAGTATACAGACATTCAAATAAAGCAGACATGCTGGGCAGACTGTCGCCGTCTTATCGCTCATCTCTCTTTGTGTGCATGGAAAATAAAATATCTCACGTATATGCACTCATGTTACGCACAGATGAGCTTTTTGAAGGCCTTATCCAGGCATAAACAAAGCTCACACACACTCGAACATATGGGCATGCAGGCGTAGAGTTCAGCACGATGTATCAGGAGATAAATATAAATGAATACGTCTATGACTTTAAAGAACTCTCCATTACCTATTCATGTAAATACATTTGTATTTACATGAATAGGTAATGGAGAGTTCATTTGTATTTGTATTTACATGTATCCACGTCTAAATGTTTACAGAAAATGTCCTTAGTGGTGTATAAACCCAGAGCAAAGCGGATAAAATAAATAGTAAGACTGTTCGAGCTACAGCTAAAAGCCAGATAGCTTAGCGTGTGGTTATGGGATGGACCTTTTCTTACCTTAGTGATTCACCCTGTTTCTGTTATAAATGCCAAGCAACTGGCTCATATTTATTCTATAGGAGAGTGGTCTACCTCCTCATTTAACTGTATTTCTCATCAAAACCTCTTCTTGTGGGGATTAAATTGTCATATAGCCAGAGAGAGGGCTCGTTTCTGTTTCCCCCCTGAGATTGCCATCAGCCCGACAGATCTCAGTGAGGCATGTCCATCTCATTTTGAATGCTAATCAAAATGCAGGACTCAGCCCTATCTTGATGGAGCTTATGTCTGTTTCTATGAATAGATATGTGGGTGTAGGTGCTGACCTGTCTGTGTGTGTCACCGTGTTCCTCCTCTTCATCGGTCCTCCCTGCACTTTTCACCAAGGCCATCTGACCGCACATGAAATCTTCGAAAACACACACATTCACCTGATCTCTCCAACATTTTTTAAAGTATGAATGTATTTCTTATTCTTGTTATGTAGAGTGTGTTCTGTCATTTGCTCCCTCCTCTTGTTGTGAGGCTTGGGGAAAAAAAGATTCAGTTTAAAAAGTGAGCATTAAGGGCTGTGTTTGGCACTCTCACAATAGTCTTTTCTCCACAAGCGCACACAGGGGCTGGTGAAGGCCACCGGCGCTCGCCTTGCTCTTTTTCCGGTCCTGTCCTTTTTCAGGCCTAAGTGTTTTCATCAGGGTCCCACTTGTGTAAATGCATTTGTGTCTTTTTGCATATTTGAATAGAAATAGGCCACTCTGGGGTATAAGCAGAAGAGGATAGGTAGGGTACATTTTCTTGTAGATGTACTGATAAAGAGTACATGGATTTTGTATTTTAGTTCAAAAAAGCGTTTTTCTTATTTAAAAGAGTAAACAAAAACGGTATTTTCTGTCCAGTTGCATTTGATTCCTATATCTGACACTGACCCTTCACACATAACATGTGTTTAGCCTTTTATCTTGCTTACTGTTAAACGGAAAACGTGTATAAAAAAGAAAACGATTGCCATTTGTAAAGCATTTTAAGAGCAGCACACTTATATAAACACAAGGAGCATGTTTTTTATTACATGTTACACAATATTCTAGAAATTGTCCTGTGAGTTTCTCGTGCATGCTTACTTGCATTCCTGGAGTTGTGGAATTTAGTGGAAAAATATTTGGAACATAAAAGCCTAAGGCTAACGTATGACAAAAATGCCAATATACTGTAGGGTTGTCTTTCAGTGTACTGATGCATGCTGACAGGGGGGTGTCACATCGTTTTTCTGCTTATCACACTGGATAACATCCCCTTTGACCCCGGCTGAGAGGCTGAGCCAAGTGGAACACAAA
The DNA here is from genome assembly GCF_036324505.1 of Eleginops maclovinus. NCBI lineage: Eukaryota > Metazoa > Chordata > Actinopteri > Perciformes > Eleginopidae > Eleginops > Eleginops maclovinus. The sequence goes on along the minus strand of NC_086363.1, from coordinate 7,842,697 downwards.
ACAGGAAAAAATACAGCACATGAGCATTCCCATCTGAACCACATGTGTGAAGCCCAAACCGCATCTTTAAACGGCAACTAAACAAATTCAAAAATGGTAAGAATATCTGACAGGCACAAGAGGAAGGGGGGGGGGCACACCACCCACGTGTCTCTGTAGCAGGACATTCTGCAGAGCATTTTATGGAGCTCTATAGTAACCTGCACTATATTAACTGCCACACACACTCTATCACCACCATCAGTGAGGTCTTCTGGTTCTGTCATTACCCCTCCCCCAGAACTGATCTCCTTTGTTCCGTCCTGAGGATCATCCATTCCTCTTGGGTGATGTTTGCCAGTGAATGACCACATGGCCATTACTGGTCTTCTTCTAGAATATAAACACCTCTCCCCCCCGCGTTTCTTTCTGCTCTCTTTTTAAACCTTGTCATAATCTCCTTTTGGTTATTCGGATTTCTCTCTGGATACAAAAACACAATCTTAGAATCAAAAATCGGATCAGCTTACAATTTAAGTTCTCTAAATGAGCGACTTGATTAATCCACGTATAGATGGAGGCTTTATGGAAAAGGACTCCATATGAAATCTTAAATAATGTAAACATACAGCTGCTTTTGTAAGGTTTGAGATGAAATGAATAAATGACACAGTAGAGAGTCGTTCTAGTCTGGAAATATGGGATGAGAGGATGTAGGGCTTTGTCAGATGACTCTAAAAGCGTTCATAGATCATCAGGTCATCTTATTGTATTGCACATAGATGAGGAGAGCTCTTACTTATATGAGACGCACCTGCGATGAAACAAACCCCAAAGAAACCCAATAAAGCATGGAGGGGGTAGTGGTCCTCGTGTGCAGATTTGCAAACCTTGCTCTCGTGCAACATTCTGCAGTCTTAATAAACAAAGTCAAAGAGCGGAGCCGCTAGTTTTACTGTACACACAGTCATGCACGCTACACACGGATGTACACGTCAAAGTCAGCACACACGCTCATAAACACATATGTGACACAGATGAGAAAGAGGCCTTTGAGAGAAAGGTGGGGGAATAATACACAAACGTGTGTGCATGCTGTCATACATATGACGTGGAAAAAGAGACTGCGGGAACCAGACAGACATTGAAAGAGACACGCAAATAAAAGTAATTCGAGACCAGACTGACTACCCGTGCAGCGACCGGTCTGTAAAAGGGTCACTGCTCACATCTTAGCTGCTAGTGTTTTGCTGCAAAGTGTAGCAGTTTTGCTTCTTGGACGTGGTAGAAAAATTAAGGAATATATATCTGATAAATAATAGTGTAATTTAACTCACTCTACCTCCTTTTTGTCTCACTCTTTAGGGTGGATTAGCTCCTCTTAGTCTCGCCAGCCAACACACCATCTCTGATATTACTCAACGTGTGGAGACGGACGGATAGAGGGAGGGAACGATGCAGAAAGGGAGTAATGAAGCTATGTATGTGCTTTCCCTGGTGGTTTTAATGGTGAGTGCAGGCCATAATTCACCTCAGCGCACGCAGGCACAAATGAATGCATCCTCACACACGCGCACGCACACAGGCGCCTACAGCAATACTTTGACTCTGTCTTTGTGTGAGTCCCACCTTCCATTTAGGCCAGTGCAGGGAAGATATATGGATGTGTGAAACACAGTGACCTTGGCAGTCTGTGTGTGTGTGTGTGTTGGGTGGGGGTGGGTGGTGTTTCTACACCGACTGCACCAATACACCATCTATGATTCATTATAGTGGTGCACCAGTACATCTATTTTTAAAATGAATCAAAAACTGTTACATACCGCCCACTGCAATTTAAACATGGCTAGTCACCATGCGATCAGTGAGAATTATTTTACCTGATATATAGAATATGACTAAGAAAAACTAGCATTTGGTAATTTTTTATTTATATTAAGTGTTACTGTTTTAAAAGTTTAGACTACAGAGAGACTTGCATTCTCTAATTTAGGTACATTTAGTACAGATTTACACGGTTAATGGAGAAAAAACTAAACCTGTGCATGGGCAGATTTGAGAGCCCCGGGGGAGATTCGTTGTTGGGCACCTGTTGCGGCCACGTACAGACCACAGAGAACAATAAACCTTTTGACAGATGAACAGCCTACATTAAAGGGTACAAATTTACATGATAAAGCAACACCAACTTGCTATCATAGTTAGCATCTGTAAGGAATTTAAAAAGCAATTTAAAACCAAACTGATGATGCAAATGACCTGTGCTTTTGGGACCCAGACAGTTTCCAGCTTTGCAACAGCGGCCAAGCGGGGCCAAGCTAAAGTTAGTGATAGTTGCACTTTCAGAGGTGAATTGTGGCCATAGACTACTAGCAGCCAATTCTCAAACATAGTCCTGTAAATTGTGTGACAATTTTAAGTATGTTACACATCATTTATCATCCCCTGTAACAGAAGAACACTAGGCGTGTTTGCTGCTATACAGTATATCTCACAGCTGTCTAAATGTACCTTATATTCTTCTTTCCGGCTAGGTCGCTAAAAGCCATGAAGCTCACAAAGACGATCGTCTGGAGGAAACCAATTCTGGCATTGTAGTCGACAACGAGGAAGAGAGGTAATTTGTTTCATCTCAGCAACACACACATTCACGGAAACCAAATGGCTTAGGGATTAATCTAGAGTAATGAAAACTCACTTTTCGTGATAACTCAATTTCATGTGGTGGATGATGCAAGACAGGTTCACACAGCTATACAGTTTTACACACAGACAAGTCTCACTGTTTTCAGCTGTTCTGTAACGGGACTTTATATCCAGAATCGTCCGCCACAGAAAAAGCATCATGGAAGAGTACAGTATAGCAGATTGCGCCCTATGACCCAGTGCACACGCATGTAATACAGTCACATGCAGCCACATGCTACAGTGGGAGCTAATGCTCTCAACCCAGAGGGGGTTGGGGGATGGAGACACGATGGGGGTTAGTGGACTTATACGGCTTCAGGAGTGTGTGTGTGTGTGTGTGTGTGTGTGTGTGTGTGTGTGTGTGTGTGTGTGTGTGTGTGTGTGTGTGTGTGTGTGTGTGTGTGTGTGTGTGTGTGTGTGTGTGTGTGTGTGTGTGTGTGTGTGTGTGTGTGTGTGTGTGTGTGTGTGTGTGTGTGTGTGTGTGTGTGTGTGTGTGTGTGTGTGTGTGTGTGTGTGTGTGTGTGTGTGTGTGTGTGTGTGTGTGACTCTACTGGCTTGATATAAAGGAGGTGGAGATGTAGGTTTGACTGGCAGCTTCTCTGTTCCCTGCTTGATTATTCCACCTCATCTCCCTCCCTGCCCTCAGTCCAGTATCATCCTTTCTCTGTCTCTGTGTGGGGCTGTTATCGAAGAATAGTGGGGTTAACAGTGGAGAAATAAGAGGCAAAAACATGAGAATAATACAGGGAAGAGGTGTGGGAAGTTAATGGTGGGAAGGTGAGAAAAAGAGCAGGAGGGGGAGCAGAAGCTGAGGAATTATTTGAGAGGGAAATAGATTTGATTCAGATCTTATCATGTCGTTTTTGCGTTTTCATTTTGCATTTGGTTATATTACTGAATAAATCAACAGATACATTAAGAGAAAACCATGTATTACTCAAGATTACATCACATGCTCAAACCCCTTATAGGTCCAAAACAAATCTATGTGACAAATGAAAAGCATTCATCAACAAAATGATTTCCCCTCTTCCAACAGTTCAGTCCTGCGCTGCTGGTGCTTGAGGTTATCCAGTTCAATCCAGCTCAATCCCATCAATGGTCAAAGCCCCCATCGATTGAGACGGAAAGGACAAAATCATTTTGAATCCATGGCGATGCTTCACCAAGGTAGATAACAAGGAAGAGTGGGAACATCCATCAGCCTCTGCTGCCATTTTTTCCTCCTTATAAACATCATAGCTACATGGAGCTACATTCACACTTCTTTTCTCTTCACATTTCTCATCAAAACATCTCAGCCGAATTCAGTGATATTTTTCCCTTCACCTTCATATGGCTGGGTGCGAACGTGGGTGTAAAATCACAGAGACATGTGGAAGTGATTCAAAAAGACAGGATAAAGTAAAGGAGAAATATAAGGAGAGTATTTCAGCACAATAGAGACGTCATGTTCACAGGCTTGAAAATATTTTCTGAAACTGATTTTAATTTCCATAATGAGACGTGAAAGAACACTTAAAATATCACTTCCTTTACGAAGCTTTTATATATGAAATTCAAACTAACTTCGGCAGTCAATTTGAGTCATTGTGAGAGTTTCATCTTCTGATGGAAAACACTATTCTCAATTCTCAAATCACTCAATTTGTTAAATGTGACCTTGAAAATTAAGGCTTTCTTTTATGCTCAATTGGTGTCAATTTCTGAGCATAAATACTTGGTTGGGAGTCAAAACATGTTTTGTATGTCAAACATCATTTTAGTAGATGCAGTACTCGTTTGAGTTTCCATAACTTCAGAGAACAGAACACAACATACTCACAAGAACACATTCAATCACACAAATAAAAAGAGACTTCTGTTATGGAAAAGAAAGAGAAACATGATTAAACAGAGGGAGCTGACCCCGAAGGGACTGGCATGTGCCTCAAGATGTGTGTGTGTGTGTGTGTACAGTAAGTAAGCGTCAGATCATTGATCAGTGTTACACGTATCTGAGCACTACTGTATAATTAATAACAAGCTGAAATTCAGTAACAACTCTATGGCAACGACAACCGGTACTAAAGTCATGACCTTCTTCTACAGCTTCATGGTGGAGTCACCTTCTCTATTATTCAATTTCTCAATAGACGACATGAGTAGGTTGGGACATTTAGTTCAAGTGGACAGTAAGATCATTAGTGTTTAACTTCCATCTCAAATATCTGTAAAGCTATCTTTATTTTACCATCATCTTCATCCTTGTTGATTAAGACTCTAGAGGTATTAGGGTCTGAATAATTCCTTATGTGCTCAGGCCATCAATTTCTTCAATGCTCACATTAAACAACTGATTACTAGTTTCCCATTAAAATACTGGAGGCTGCTGCTGCTGCTGATGATGATGATGGTTTTATTGATGGCAAACTCTCGGTTTCCTGTTGTCACTTGATGTATTCCTTTTTTTATTATGTTTTGAGTACCTGCATAAGGAAGTGTGCCTTTTGTGTGCTCTGTTTTACCTGGCTGCAAGATATACTTTCCCATTTGGACAATAAAGGTATAGATAAATGAGACCAAATTTAAACGTGAGAATACAGGTCAGTGAAGAATATACAAAAGGAGGGATGACGTCACATATTAAATCCATGCTGCTGTCCTTGTAAGAGCTCATGGTGTTTTTGTTCTTTGGAGCAACAGAAGGGCTCTGAAGCGTCGCAATATGTGACTCATTTTGTAGGTATTAACATTTTTAAACCCTGTTTCCATCTCTGAATCCCTCTCTTCTCTTTCTACTAATGCAACCATTACTTCTCACTTCCTCTCATATCTCTATTTCTGTCGTTGCATTGCACCTCACCTCTGCCTATCACTGTTCACACTGATACTGTGCATCACATCCTCACACCTCGGTACTTGTGATGTGCCCGTATGGACTGTGAATCTCAGGAGGGGAAATGGAAGAAAATGAATTTACAGGCTTGTGATTACGCAGGCATAAATGATTCTGTTCAGATTGATCCGACATTACAACCAGCAATGTGTGTGGATCCATGACATTTATGATTGTTTGTTTGTCTGTCGGTAATTGCGTGCGTTTGTGTGTATCTGTGTGAATGTGTAATTACAAAAGATCTGTGCAGTGTGAAGCAATCTGTCGCTCCACAGGCTGCGAGTGTGAGTTATAATCTGCCGTGATGACGCCGATCACAGCCTGTGAATGGAGGTGCTGCGGGACAATGCTCAACCGCTCTGTGCCGGTGTGCCATTACAGAGATGACATCATTCCACTGCAGCACTTAGCACGCAGCACACACTCTATCTCACACACACACATACACACAGTATCATTTACGACTGCTCAGTTCTCAGGTCTCCCCCTACTGTCTTGGATTCATCCTCGTGTGTGTGTGTGTGTGTGTGCGCGTGTGTGTGTGTGTGTGTGTGTGCTGTGCGCGCAGAGCAGAGCAGAGCAGGAGTTCAGATAAGGTATAGACATCAGGCGAGCTATCGAGATTAACAGAAGCCCTACCACATCCATCAGCCGGGCAGTGTCAGAGCTGGGGGATGGGAAGCCCACTAATGGCCATATCTGAACAGATCCATCACGTCTCCATCTTGTTTACACTTTGAACCCCACACCACATATTGATGAGTCACTTTTCATTAGCCAGTGCATTTGTGCCTGGTGATTATTTGTTTATGGAGAAAAGCTAGAGATTAACAATAGATAGATAGCTAGATAGATGGCAGAAAAATACAACATTATAGCGTGCCCACACACATCCTGCATGTCAATTATTATTCTGTATTTAGCTGTTTTATATTCATGTCACCCAAGCTGGAATTATGACTAATATCACATGAAGCCACAGTGACTCCTCAGCCTCTGGTCTGGTCAGGGAGTCTGAGTGCTTCTCAAGTTATTATGCCTTTTTTATAAGCATTTTGTTGAGGATCAAACACATTTTGGTCTCAGGTTTGCTATTCCTATTATTTATATGGCTAAACTCAAAGCTGGGATCCATTGGTGAACTGACTGGGGACAAACAACAGACCTTAGTCGTAGGTGATGAGGCTTGAGAGGGGATAAGGCGTGAATTAATTACAAGATATCATGGTGCTTAACAGGGTGGTACACAAACTAAAAGATACCCTTTTAACATTTTCTTAAATCTTTCTTGTTTTCTAGAGGTTTTTGATGAAGGGCAGATGAAATGTTAAATGCTGAAAGCACCTCGGTGGATAGTAGAGTTGTATTTGAGCAGTCTGTTGCATCAAGTGTAAACTGTATGAGTCTGTTTGGCATTGTTCCCCCTTCTGATATGTCTGCTATCTACTTTGCATATTGTATGCAACACACTTGTGGTTGGTGGAAAGAAATGCAAACAATTCAGAATTTCTTTTCCTTTTACCAGTGTAAATATTTGGAGCCAGAGCGCTGTATAGATAGGTATGGCTATGGAGACTAAGGAAAATGTATTCTTATTTTGTCCAGAAATAGATTTTCCCATCGGTCATATGCACGTAATGACTTTTGATGTTCGTAAAACAGAAAAAAGATTGTCTATCTTAATGTAGAACAACTTTGATCATCAAAAAAGCAAGCCAATGCCAAATGATGACTAAAACCATACTGGAATTACTGGTTTTACAACAATATATAAACCAATAAACTTTATTGTGCTGCAATTGTGAGTTATTGGCTGACATCCCACAATAATAATATCTACAATAAGGTAATATTCATTTTTTATTGAAACCCACGTACTATAATTGTTTCAGAAAAGCAGTTTATCACTTTTTTGACTGGCACCTCCTACTGTAGCTGCTATATATGACAACTAATTATATCGTCAGGTGTTAGCACGTTTTGTGGTGTCAGAAGGCTATCAGCATGAAACTATGACTCATAGTTTCGGATAACATTATAAAATATATCACCTGGTGAGCTAAAGTATAGCACAGGATGTCATTAACCTGATTCTGAATCACCCATCGCGTGTCAGCTTTGAACAACGGGTCAAATAGGCTGTTGTTGTGTTGTGGTTGGCTGTTTCAACAATGTGGAAAACAATTGACCAAACACGAGTTTGTCAGGCGGGATTAGCAACGGGTTCATAACACAGAAAAGTAGGCAATTACTTCTTCAGCTGAAACATCAAATGAAACAACGCATAAAAGCCAATGAACTCCAATTATTATTTGATAAGCTACACTATCATCACAGTGAATGTCTGGCAAACACAATGATGTCCTATATTCAAGATACACCGAAGTTTGTTAGCATCCTTGCTTAGTTATTCTAAGGAGTTAAATTCCTTTAGTGTGAATCAGTTGCAGGTGCGTACATGAAGTGCTGACGCGGTCAACAATAAATAAACACGTGTGGTTGGTCAGCGTCACAAGGCACTCACAGAATGTACTTAAAGTAACAAACCACTTCCATTTTAGATAGAATTACACATCCCAATCTCACACTGCATACTCACAGATAAAGGAATGGGCCCATTTAAACACGTGTAAACAAATGCGCACAAACATCTGTTAAAGTGTTGGTCACTGAAGGCATTGGTGAATCATAATGTGAACCATAAATACACATACACCCTCAAACAGTTACGCCCTACTCAGATCACCTCTGAACACTTCTTATTTGAATCAACCCTGACTTGATTTCTGGTTAATTGCCTCCTGTATTAAAACCTAGATGACATTTACAAAATAGGAGCCTGCTGACATGGAACAAGGCAGGGGGGAGTAACACACCAAAATGTGGGTGGAGATTAAGGCGGTGAGCAAAAAAATGGAGACAGTGAGTTAGTTTGGACATGACATCAAACAAGCCGGTCAGAATACTCAATCACAAAATGACAATGTACGTAAGGTTAACTCACCTGGCGAACATGAAATTCTTCGAGAAAACGTTTTGTTCTTGCATGCCTTGCCTCCACACAGCGAACAAACCCATACAAAATGGAGAATAGTCCTGGTGAATTGAACTAAATAAGGTTGTAGTTTAACTGTGAAATGTCTAGTTATGAGCTATTACCTCCAAAAAATAGGGGGCAGTATTTCACCTGTAAAATAAAGTCTAAAAAAACCCCACTATAGGATGAGTTCAATGTCTCCGAGTATTTTAATTTCTTCTTAATGTTATGTATTATGTATTTTTTATACTTCTGTGTACTGTCTCTGTTCTTTCTGTACTGTCCTTCTGTCAGTTTGTCTGCTGTTATTTATCTCATCAACATTTTTCTCAGTTTTTTGTTTCCTTTTTCATGCTGGAGGCATGTGAGGGGAAGTTTTCTTCAAGTATTCAGAAGCTACACAGGTTGAGTAATGGAGATTATCCACAAGTCATTTGTTGAAGAAATTTCATTCAAGAATACCCGAGCATGTGCCTTTTGAAATGCTCTATACAAAATCTAAACTTAAAATGAAGTCAGTTCAAAAGCCATATTTAGTTTCCTATCATTTGTAATGCTATAAAGGCCAGTCATCCTTAAATCTGGAGGTAGATGATCTAAAATAAGTCAACACAAAAATGCAGACAAATTCAGAAGGGTTTTCAGCCAACCGTGACTTCAGTGACCTCACGTGTGACTGGTGTGACTGCAGCCAGGCCAGACATGCAGTCAGTCAGGTGACCAGCTGACTGGGAACCGCTGTTGAAATGTGGCTTTGGTATTTGTAGGTGTGGTGAGCCTGTTCTCTCAGTCATAAAGCCTGGTTTAGTATTTTTGGAGTTTGCAGTATACCCTGAGCTTTGGGATTATCTCTATGGAAGAGCACAGAGGATTTTTTCCCCCCAATTCCTTTATACTTTCTAAAATGTCTCCTCTTCATGAAAGAGTGCTTTAAAATATCACGCTAACAGAAAGGGCTTTGTGTTTGTTTGAGGTTCTTTTGTATATTTGAGGACAAAATGAAAGGGCCACATTGGTAGACCGAAAGCACCTGATGCATGTCCTGGGTTTGGCAACAATGACGGTGCGGTTATGAAGGTATCATACTGTGTGTGATGACACAGCTTGGGTTTAACAAATCATCCAGACCGGTTTTACTCTGACAAAGACCAAAATGTAGACCAAAATGTAGACAGAAGTGGTCTGTAATTGTATGTCCATATAGTGGAGCACTAAATGCAGGAGGTGGCAGAGGCTCCAAGTTAATGTGTGTTAGAAATACTGACGTCATGACCATATTTTGATAACAGTAGATGTGTCTGTGTTTAATATTTTTATATATTTATATAATTTCACATGCAAGTGACCCCCATCTTTGAGTGTTCCCCCTCTCCCTCTCCCTTTTATGTTATGCAACCACAGAGGAAAAGCGCCCAGCCCAGTGTCAGGTATCAAAGGGTTGCTGAACGTCTGCTCACAAATCAAACGTTGTGCAAGAGGACTTCCAGGAACTTAAGGAACACGGAGTTGTTTTGCTGTTTAGATCCCCCCAGACTGACATGCAAAACAGATTTATCTCCTGGAGGGAGTGTGAGGTTACATTTGTTGATGCACAAGTGCTCACACACTCACTGTTTTGGGAAACACTTGGCAGCATAACTTGTGAATTAACAGCACATGTAAGGCAGGCAAGCGCTGGAACTTTTTCCTTGCCGGGCTGAAAATTCCTCTCATGGTTATATGAGCTGTTAACAGCAGCCCTGTGCTTCCACAGCACTCGTGAAATGTATATACCGCTAATACTGTCATATTTCTACAGCAATAAAACAATTTAAGACAAGGACATGGGTAGGGTGTGGAGCCTCACCAAGCTTTATTTACATGCGCACCATTTCTTATACAAACTAGATTACAATTCAAAATGGAATACACAGGAAAAATACCCACTAACATCAAGTCGAGAAGAAGCAAGATTAATAAAGGGCAAAGTTCAAAGGGCAAAGTTCAGAGGGTGTATGAAGGGAAGCTGGCCTGGGCCTCTAAATAAAGATGGTAAAGGTCCAAAAGGAGCTGATGAAAAGGAAACGTCCACGAGGTGATTAAGGTATCTAGTGGTATGTCTCTTCTATTTTTTTTGCTTTTCTTAACTTTAAAATTGCACATGTTGTGCTGCAGGTGTGTGTGTAGGGCACAAGAGGACATCATCTGTGCCTGGATGAAGCAGTAGCACTGAGTGGTTGTGTGGAAAGCCTGCTCCACTATGATTTAAGTGTAAACTATTTCCCGAAAGAGCCAAAACATTTTCACTGAATGTTCAAAAAGTAAGGATGACCTTCCTGTGATTGAGATTAGCAGTTTATCAAGGATCAATAACCCCTCCTTAAAAAGAAAGGATTACAGGATGTTCCTGGATTTACCTTGTCAGTCTTCTTTAGAGAAGTGCTCCTAATATTTAGTACAATCAGTGTAGATGAATTTAAATGCTTAGCAGCTCAGGTGATGGCTCAGGATTCCCCCTGCCTAAAGACGTGATAAATGCTCTGGAAAATTTCAGATGTGATAAGTGTGTAAGAAATTCCAGCTCTTTGTCAGGTGACACATTAACAACTTCAAAGTTATGACCAAAACGCTTGTTTAGAGCACCAGGACGTTAACCTGCTGTACTCCACGTGGAATAAAACAAGTGTGAAGCTGAGGAACGTCCGTTAACGAGGCTTTCCCTGTGTCTGCCTCAATGTACACACACTTGTAATAATAGACACATCAATGCAGGAGGATGGTGCAAGTGCTGCTCTGAAAGCCCTGATTTTAAAGATAGAAAGTGTGTGCGTTTCAGTGCTAAAGACACAGGGTTCCTCTCGATTTTACAATTTCAGTTGCAGGACGGCACCATCGGAAGGGTCTCGGGGTACAGCTAGGTCATGCACTGAACCTCAGATAGCGCGAGAGATCATTCTAGCCAACCATGCACACACACTCCTCTGCATTGGCCTCAAAGTGATTTACACACATCTGTACACTATTATACACAGCGGGGCATACACTTCATGTCGTTACCCCAAACAGAGAAGGGATACCAGGGTGTCCAGATGCTACAACAATAGTGCTTTCCACCATTTTCAAAATCTGGTTCAATCATTTAATCGCTGGTATCAGTGTTCCCCCTCACCGGGGCGTGTAACGTTGTTCATTGTTTCTTCAACTTTACCTTCAGAGGTATCACAAAATCCAAGGGTCAAGTACTACATCAGTATATAAGGACATACAGCGAGTATATATGCATTTCACACAGTTTCATAATGCATAAATACATACATGCATACAGTCGGCTGTGCTGTATGCACCATGAGGGATAGTGAGGGATTAGCACATCCTCGTGAGATTAATTCAACAGAAATAAACTCCACAGATAAACAAATATACATACACATTAACATGTTCTCAGGAAATACAGGAAGTCACCTGCAGGAGCACCAGGCGTGTCCATGAGGGCATGTGTGTATGCAAGTTCGACACGAGGAAGGAAAACAAAAAGCTATGACAGCAAAACCAAAAATGAGGGACCGCATGAAGTCCTAATCCTGAAGTTTTTAATCCTTCTTCCTCTTCATCTTGACGGCCAAAAAAGTTCACAGGTTACAAGTTCACAAACACAAAGCATTACTGTTTTTATCAAGAAATGTTAAAATACCATTAGAATGTGACTTGATGTTACTTAAACGGGAAGCCTCCCTTTTCCCCCCTGAGTGATTTTTATATATACGTATATATATTTATGCATAAGAAGCCCCACAAGCTCATGACAAGAAAACAGCAGAGCTTAACACAGATCCCTGGTATCTTTCTTCTTCTATCTATGTGTGTGCAATATATGTGTGTGTGTGTGCTGTGATTTGGCTGCCAGCATGTCCTACTGTTTGTTTTCAAGTAATTTGGCAATATACAGAGATAGCTTATTGTTTCACTCAAGAAATAAATGGCTTCTAGAGGAATGAGCCTGAACCCCCCCCCCCCCCCCCGCCACCCCCCTGCCCTGTACAGGTTCAACCTTCGCCGTGCTACAAGTGGCTGCAGTTGTGGGCTTCTGCAGGTCGTGGGTAATAACGAAAACAAAACGAACAAACAAAATGCACGGCTTGCTCTCGGGGCAGGATTCAACACTGTTTACATAGCACCTGTAATGGTGTGGAAATGTTCACAACCCTAGGAAACAGGTATTCATTTTGGCTACATCTTATGCAGTGATAAACAACCTCAACAGACCTCACCGGAAGTTAAGAAGTCTCAGAAAAGATCTGTCCCCCTTCTTCTTAACTTGACACTGACCTGCACTGTACAACTATCCATGACAGAGATTTTCCTCCACTATTCTTTTTTCTTCTTTTTACAGTTAGATATACACAAAGATAGCTAATATTTTTGTTATATTCAGCTTATTGTAATATGACCCTCAGTATGCAGCATGTATTTAACTGAAGCAATTTATTTGAACAAAACTGGAAGTGCATGGCATTGAGTTGAATTTTAACTTCTAAGTGGTCTGAAGTTTTGCAAACTGGAGAAAAGAGTGGGTTTGTCTGCTTGTGTGTTTGCATGTTGTTTGTGTGTGGCCTCAGTGAGAGAGATACTCTATTTCCATCTTTTCATTTCATCAGTACACCAACTCTATTTGTAAAGACATGTATGGTGCAGAAACAAGTATGATAAAAACAGAAAATCCATAAAACAAACACTGAACAGTTAAAAATCACTACGTGAGAACAGAGGGAAATTTCTTTTTTCAACGTAACACATCCCAGGAAACCACTGGATCAGATTTACACCACGTCACTTCTTGATTTTTTCACTTTAGTCTTTTTGTATGCCTTCAACGGAAACAACTGTACCGCGCACTCCTTCAATCTTTGCTTGATATTTCGTCCTTGTATTCCACCTGAAACCCCTTCCGACTTGAGCAGTGTCTCTTTTGTATCAGACTGGGTGTCAAAGTAAAATTGCATAATTCTAAGATTTTGTCAGTTTGACATAGCTTTTTTGTTGTTGTTGTTGTTGTTGTAGTTTTTTCAAAGGAGTCTTTGAGGGCTGATGTGCAGTATCTCTAGAGTTTGTCGGATCGTTCAGGTTCACGGTGTGGGAGCAAAGGTAAAGCTCTCGAGAGGAAGTCTTCTGTAAACACAGGTTCGTATTTTACGTTGTGCTGATGGCAGGTTTGGCAAAAAGGATGTTGTGTCTTCTCTTGCACTACACAGTTCAGACCTGTAGAGATAAAGGACGAGATGATTATGTTTGAGTATTCATACTCCGTTCTCAAGTAAATTGTTTTGTAGTCAGGATGCACCAATCAGATTGGGTATTTGTCACCGATTTTTTTCCAATCTGCTTACAGTATATGCAGCGGTCATTTTTTTGGTTTGGGGAAAATGACAAAGCAAGGCAGAGTTGTAGTTTAGTAAGAATATGCAAAGACATGTATTTACATCAAGGGAACACATCTATGTGTATTCAAAGGACAATAAGTGCAGCAATGACTCTAATTATCGTTAATATCAGGAGTTCTGTGATTTCTCTTTAGGTCTGCACCCAAAAAGTTCTAAACAATATAAATACAATTTTCACAAGCCTAGAAAAGCATGTTTACAAATGTTTCCACTTACATTACACTTTCAAGTTCACACACATCATAATCCGTTCTGCACACAGGCTTTAAACAAAGTTTACATTTTAGAAAAAAAAGAGCATTTGTATGGGATCTGTTCTTGGCATTGGCAAAACCATGAGTTTAGGTTTAATCAGTGCATCCCAAAGTCTTTTATCAAAATATGGCTTTCTACAAATGCCAAAAGATTTCTGAAATGCATACAGCACTCGAGCATACACACCTGCTCTGCTCCTCCATGGCCTGACTCTCTCAGCCGGGCACCCAACTCTGAGAGGTCTGCTTGGTGCTCGTGAAGTTGCCAACTCCATTCATGTTGGCCAGAGAGTCAAAGTTAAAGTCCAGACCATCTGCGTCCATGAGTTCGTTCCTGATGATGGAGTCCATATCACACTCCAAGCTGCTGTTAAACATGTCCAGGTCCAGATCTGTGGGGAAACGGTCCTGGCAGATCCCTCCACTGCCGCTAACTGTTCCGTTAAGGAAGATCGAGGTGTCGATCTGCATGGAAGAGGAACCGTTTCCTCCCAGAGGTGAGAGCAGGAGCTGCTGCTTGACATTAGCCAGAGCGTTAGCCTCGTTGGCTAAGTTAAGTCCTCCGTTTAAAGACCTTAGTGAGCTCTGGTTGTGGTTGTTACTTTGAAGTATCTCCCCTTGGCTGCACTGAAGTCCTCCAGTCGTCCCAAAAGTCATTACGGGATCATTACGGAGCATGAGGCCACGCCGTGAGTTCTGGGAAATGACGGCGGCGGCGCTTGCCTGTGACATCAGCGGGTCAGACTGCGTCATCATGACATCGCTGTGGCTGTGCCTGTCAGAGTTGAGCAGGTCTTGTAGCGTCTGACTGCCAAAGCGTGACAGGCTAATGCTGGAGAAGGAGGTCTGCTTGTTCTCCTGGATGGTCTGCATGGGGGACGGACGCAGAGAGGAGACCGCCGTGTGGGGGCCAAAGATGGAGTTACTGTAACCATTTACTCCCCCGTTAGGAGAAGTGTTGGTGGAGGGAGAGGAGGTTGGGGAAGGTGAGACTAGCCCGTTGGGTTTAGACCCAAAATTGAACCCTGAGGAACCATTCGGAACGGTCGGCCCTGTGACAGTTGGCACCAGGTTAATGTTATCCAGCAACTCATCCATCAGGTCATCTGTGAGTCCGTCATTCAGGTTCATTGTACCTGTCAAGTCTGCCAGGCGGGGCAGCTCAGCCGGCACCGCCTTCCCGCCTGTTGTACAAGGAGACAGCGCTCTGCCTGGGCTGGAGTAGAGCATAGGTGAGAGAGGAGGTTCGTCATCGGGTACCTCGTCTAGCTCGGGGTTGGCCAGAATGGGTGAGAGGCGACCACTCACTGTGCTGGCATTGGAATTAGTGCGGGAGCGGAAGTCTGTCCAGGCGTCCAGCTCCTCACTGCTGCGGGACGTGGGGCTCCCGGGCCACTTGGAGAGACCTGAAGGACTGTCTCCGCCCTCACCGGCTGCAGCCGCCGCAGCCTGCAGAGCTGCCTTCTTCTTTGCTGCACGGCCACGGGCGGACTTTGTGTACTTGTTGCTGTTGTCCATGGAAACTGCACGGCGGCGAGGAGCCTTGCCACCCTTCCCTCCCTCTGGGTTGATCATCCACCAGGAACTCTTCCCCGTTCCCTCGTTCTGGACGCGGATGAAGCGACTGTGGAGGGAAAGATTGTGTCGGATGGAGTTCTAGAAAAGAGAGAAACAGAACAGACTGTTATGAGTAAAATCCTTTTGAAACAATCACTCAAAACAATTACTGGCATCAATATTGATTTGTTTGTATTCTTTCTTTCCTAATACCAATACAAAATTCAATGAACACTTCTCATGAAGTCCGACAACACAGATCCATAAAGCACCCACTACGACTGATTCTGCTGCAATGTAAACAGTTGCTTTGCTCAGGCAAAAATCCTATTGTTTAAATTGTTCATCCACTAAATATAGACAGGAACATATTAATGTGTAGCAGCACTAAGTGCTGATGTCTGCATTGTTCCCAGCATAGCTTTTGTGTTGTGGATATAAAGGAGACAACAGAGACAGTGGTCTATAATCAAGCGTCTCCTCGATTATGAATGACATATACAAAGAGCCCCTGTGTTGCTTAAGGAGCTTGTTGTGTGTCAGATCATGTGTGTTTGTGCGTGCCTGTGTGAGTCTCGTCTGGTGTATATTGATCAACTCTGAGCTCCTGCCTTGTGCCAGCCTCAAAGGCTCATTGTGGGAAACTGGTGCACATGATAGCCCCCGCTAATGATCGAGAGTTTTATTCACAACAAAGAGATGAATGTATGTGCTCATGGAAAAGCCAAATAAACCCCCTGTTGAATCACTTGTTGCTTGACTGCTAGCCCTTAGACTGATACACTTATTTAACACTGACGTATTTTTATACAAGTTTTCACCTTCTTTAAAGGCATGCAGAATTCTAATAATGTGTAATGCCTTGTTTTATATGCTGCTGTAATGAAAACAAATCCCAATTTGGGATCAATAAAGTATATTTGATCTTATATGGGATATAATAAAAAAAACAAGAAGAGAACAGGATCTGATCTAAATAGGGATTTTATATTGAATTAATTAAACTCAATTGTATTTAAACCACAAGAAAACTGATAAAGGCCAGGGAACCATATCAATATTTCATGAAACTAGAGCAGCTCTTGTAAAAAATGCTTTTGTGTGTCAATAAAAAGGATTCACAAAACATGTTTGCAATGTGGAGATGTCAAATTTCAATTATTCTTCCCTAATCGATTGCGGCATGTTAAAGGAAAGATTATATGATCTAAGCTTGGGCTTTGCAGTTATTTAAGACCTACTTCACTTGATCTGTAAATTACACCCGTGCACATGAGCATCTGGAAAACCCCACGTCTACAAAAACTCACACAGAAACCCACACAACACTCAGTCTCAGCCATCTGGTTACTTAAGAAGACATAATTTCATAGTCCTTGCATGACAGCATAATGATGACAGACAAAGTTTAAACAAACATGCACACTAAGTATCAAATGTCATATATCAATTCACAGTTACTCTATAACCTATTTTCAAACTTCATGGCTATCTAGTTTACATCATGAGCTTTTTAATCTGACTTTCTCTTTAAAATGACCTTTTTCTTCATTTTGTGAACCTAATAACAACCTAATTATGTCCTTGTCAAATTCATAAGTTTGCTTTTGTCTCCCTGGCTTTCCATACCCTCTTCCTCTTCCTCAGTTTCTGTTGTTTAGCAAACACATTGCTCTTATAAGCCCTGAGGGACTCTGGGGCTATGCCATATCCTCCCATATAAACAACCCAACCACCATCCCAACACACATGCATGCATGCATTGTCTCTCTGTTCTCCTCCTGTGTATATTTTTACTTCATAAAACAGAACAGATTTCTGGGTTTCAAATGCCAAGGGCGAATTTTTGAGGGAATCACAATATTGTTTTCCATGAAGTCATCCAGTCTTTCCTGGACAGCAGTTTACAGATAATCTGGTCAAAGGCAGTTCAATCAAAGAGGATAAAGAGAAGAATAAGTTACCGCTCTGAATGCTACGCTGGCGGAGGAATACAGTTTGTTCTCTGGGGCCAAACTGAACCTATGACCTTGTGTGTGTGTGTTTGAGAACGTCTGGTAGTTGTGTGTTGTAATACCCGATTCTGCATCTTTTCAAGCTCTTGAGTATTTTGAAAATTACAAAAGTTGTTGTTGCAGGACTTTGTTATTTTATGATCACTGTTGTGCCTTAGCTAACCCATAAAAAGAAGCTTTAAATCATGAATGGCGTGTGTTTGTGTATCTGTGTTTCCCAAGTGTGTGTGTGTATTCTGTGAAATGAGGTAAGCTGAGAATAGATACCACGGAGACCAGTGTTTATCCTCTGCCAGCATCTCTTGAGGCATGACGTAATGCATATTACAGTACACACACACACGCACACAAGCACGCACACACACTCTCTCACACATACACTGGCTCTAAATGTTTCCAGCAGACAAGGACATGTAAATACTGACAGAAGATGGACTCTGTGAAGGAAGAAAGGAACTTTTGAGGTATGAATGAGAGCAGAATGAATGGAATGTGAGTTTCTTCTGCCGCTGCTGTAAACATTTACCTGCCAGCACCTAACACTTCTAATCCTTCTCCCTCGCCTCATCCCGCACCACCTTTATCCCGGCACCTTCCCATTTATATCCACACAAAACCACTCTAGTTTAATTTTGTTTGATGTTTCTGTTATCCGTGCCACCGCTCGTATCCTTCAAATGTCTGGTGAGATATTTCTAACCCTATGTGACGGAGCCAC
This sequence comes from Eleginops maclovinus, assembly GCF_036324505.1. Lineage (NCBI taxonomy): Eukaryota > Metazoa > Chordata > Actinopteri > Perciformes > Eleginopidae > Eleginops > Eleginops maclovinus. Next base: position 7,824,154 of record NC_086363.1, on the reverse strand, counting down.
AGTAAAAGGAAACAGGACATCTGCAACCGAAACACGGACAGTGATAAAATAAATAAATAAACTGGGTGCCGAATGAAAATGTGTGATTGATGGTGAGGAGGATGATTGCAAGATGAGTGTGCTTGCTGTGTATCAGTATTATGTGTGATGTATGTTCGGAGTACATGGTTGTAGTAGATCTTCCCACGTAATCTTCCTCACAGTCCCTGTACTGATTATCTCTTTTATTTTGGATCTATACTCTATACTATATTTCATGCAAAGGCACACTTTCAAACTGTTATTCTTTAAAGCTTTGAGCACCACAAAGAACATTTAATTCACCCAAATTGTATTGGGATGGAGTAAAAGCATCCGTGGCAGATATTTTGGCAGACTAAACTAAAACCCTTGTGGTGGAAAATATGTTGTTTTAGGATTTTAGTGGACAGACCTTTAGACAATTTGGGGTTTTCTTTGCTTCACATTTTACATAGACATCCAGTCTCTACTCAGACCACACAGTCTTATTTCTGGCACCCATGATTGTAACTGTATATAATGACAAAACCAATAATATTATTTAACTTCCCAGAAGTGTATTAAACTACTCTTAAGTCACCCCTGCAAACAGCCTTCGTACTTCACTGAACGTTTATGAACTCTGGGGGCTGAGATGTGCAGAAAGACTCTTATGGCTTTCTGTGTACAAAATATTAGAAACATCCTCACATAAAACACAAGAGGAACCTCCTTTGTTTGTGTATTTAATTGCCTCTTCTCCAGTACATCTGCATGTCCACTTCATAACTGAAACAGATGTAATAGCTGAAATCAATACGTCATCATTTGTAGCACTTAAAGTTTGATTGCGTAAGCATGATGCTGTTTTATGTTCTTTTAATTGCACAATGCCAACACTATGAGTTTGTGTTTGTAAATGTCAAGTCACAGAGTTAGTGGGATACTGTATGCTTACTACTGTAACTCCTCTAGGGTATTCCCAAAGCCCATTAATAATAATAACAGCTCACTGAGACAGCAGCTCTGATTCATAACTCCTACTATGCAGGGAGAAGAGCTAAATAACACACACACACACACACACACACACACAAACAGAGCTTGCGGCATCAACCTTCCAAGGGATGGTGACGCTACTGACACTGCCCTGCCAATGTTAGGGACATTTTTCGGGATTTCTTTTTCCCTAGTTGTTTTTGTTTATTACCCTCCTCCTCATCTCTCTCTTCATCATTCATCTCAGAGATCTAAATTTACACATCTAGGCCTTCTCTCCCAAAGTTGAACTAGTAGCTCAGTGAGCTAGCTTTGAATTAACTGCTGGTGTTTTTCTTTTAGAAATGTCTTCTATTTTGAAATAATGACATCGAAACGTATTTGCCATACATTGAAATGAGAAGCTATATACCATTTAACTACATATCTTACATTGGAAGCTTCAGCTAGTCGCTGGTTAGCTTAGCCTCTCCAATCTCAAGACTCCAGGAAGTCATTGAACCTGAAAAATATTTTTGTCCACAAATAAAATTCAAGATATAATGTGTTCATTTGAGGATTTGGGAGGTTGTTCTTTTTGTTAACTTTTGACAGAGCCGTGTTATTTGTTTTCCCCAGTTTTGACATTATTTGCTGAATTAGGCTTACTAAGATTAAACTGCTAGCTGTAGCTTCAGTGTACATCTTCACATCTAGTTCTGAGCAAGAAAATACATATTTCCCCCAAAATGTCAAACTATTCCGTAAACCAACAAGTTTTTGGGAAAACTGCACTACAAAGCACTGGCTGCTCACAGTCAAACGATTACTAGACCGGTTATCCAGGTTAACAGCGATACATTTTTGAAAGCAAACTGACTCAAAGAGAGCCTGACGAAGCTGAACTTGTTTCGTGAGACAGGCCCCAGCTGTGTGTGTGTTAGTGTGTGTGTCTGTGGGTGTGTGTGTGTGTGTGCATGTGCACCAGCTGCAGCCAGAGCACAGGAACACAGAGGCCTTTTTGTCCGTCAGCAACATGTGGGAACAATTAATCACTGTCAGCAACCATGCTAGGAATCTCTCCCTTTTTTCTCATTATTCTGATTTTTGAAGGTGCGTAGGTGGGAACTCAAATATTTGCATTTATGTTAATTCAAATTCAAAAGATGCATGTACATTGAATTTTTTAAAGGGGGTTACTTTGAGGATATTTTGAGTGAACTGCGAGGGTTAATGTTTAATTCCACAGATGCATGTTAAAAATGTATAGAAATTAGTACCATATCGAGCCCCTGAGGTAACACAGTAGGTACGTTCCTCTGATTGGTGCAGAGGATTCTAAGGGTGCTTTCTAATTGGTTGTAGCTGTCATAGCTCCAGCAGTGGAGATTGGTGGAGGGAAATGGCTTTGCGTAGCCAGGCAGTACAGAAAAGGGAGGGTCTGCGTGGTGTTGCAAGTGTATTTCATCAGCCAGCTACAGCACGTATCTGAACTCAAACTATGAACTGGGTCAGTTTCACTTTGCAGAGTTCCTGTACTCTTTGTGTGCCTGAGATAAATATTTTACTCCTCAGCCCAGCCCAGGCCCAACTTTTCCCTGCCTTTTAGCTGTTAAGGAAAGGCAGAGTCAAACACACAAAAAACCCTCAACACACTCACAGCTCTTCACGTGTTGTGCTACAGGGAAGCGTAGGGTCAGACGGATAGGCTGTCACAGAGCAAGGTGACAGCAATGTGTCAAAGGTCAAAGTGCTTTGAGGTTGTAGCTCTCGCCTCATACATGTAAGCCCCACTCCCAAGACCCTGCTACCACAGCTGTGATTGGAACAACTCTGTGACCTGAGCCTCACACCTCTGGTGTACCTAACCGGCCTCTGGCTCAGATAGTGTATGTGTGTGTGTTAGTCCTTGCCAAACATAACCACACTTTATCAGGCATTATGTAAACCAGCTGTAATCTGAGTCAGTAATGTCAACAGTGGACGCTGCTGGGTCAAGCTGAGAACTTGTGCAACATTGGTTACTGTTTAAGACAGAGGATTGATAATGGGCTGTGGTGAACATAATGCCTGTCTTGCCCTGAAGTGTTCTGTCTTAAGGGAATGGAATCGCCTGTTTGTACAAAGATTAACCTTGTACAAACAGGCCACAGGCATCCTGATAGCCAATCACCCACAGATACTTGCCAACTATAAAACTGTATAAATTCAGTCAATTTTACATGTATTATTTCCAAAAAATGGTGGCAGGTCAGGGATATGCTCACACAAATCCATTATTATGAATCCTCTTTTCTTGGCAAGTCCTGCCCATGGACGCCTGGACAATGTACATGTGCTACACAGGGCAGATTTTGTCAATAAAAAGCAGATTCATAATATTGCTAAGCAGACACGTGCAACACAATGTAACCCCCTGAAAGCAAGAAGAGGAGCTCCTTTGTTTGTGAAAAGAAAAGAAAAGAGCGGGTGCGACAACGTAACAAGAATACGCACAAAAATGGAGATTGGAGTAAATACTTACAGTGCCCGGAAAACAAGCTTCAAGTTTTGTTTTCTAGGGCATATGCAGTTGGCACGTTTGTTATGTAGTTTGTTACATAATATATAACGCATTCCCATTGAAAGCCACATGGCCACGAAAACTATGAATTGGCCTCAAGTCTGTGAGGTGGGCAGTGAAAGTGTGGCGAGATGGTGCGAGGTGGAGGTGCAGACGACATGCAGGTCTTTGACACGCAAAGTCGGTTTATAAATAAACAGCGTGGCTAGTCTGCGCTAACACTGTCGAGAGAGGACAGTTATTTATACTGTGACCACACACACACACACACACACACACACACACACACACACACACACACACACACACACACACACACACACACACACACACACACACACACACACACACACACACACACACACACACACACACACACACACACACACACACACACACACACACACACACACACACACACACAGTCCAGGTTCCAGCTGCCCTGAGCTCTGGACTGCAGACAGAACATTCCATTCTCTTCAATCATATGTGCGTTTCCCGGCCAGCGGCTGGGTGTCTCTCAGCTTGTGTGTGTTTAAATTTGTGTGTGTGTGTGTGTGTGTATTCTGGATGGGGATCTGGAGCTTGGCAGAAAGAATCCTGTTACACCTCTTTCTGCTGCTTATATATTTCTACCTCCATTCCTTGTCCGCCCCTCTTTTAGTGAATAGATTAAAGACTTCATTGGAATGCAGACACACACAAAAGCACAGAAAAAAACATGTTGAATATAAAATCAATTGTTATGATGTGAAAAGCAATTTCAGGCTCTCTTAGAATATTCAGCGCATACACTCACACAAACCATGCTTTCCAAGAGAGGAAAAGTCTGCTTTTGTCATAACCGAGACCTAACAACTGAAATATGTCAACTTCCCTCTCTCTTTCTATCATTTCCACTTTTCTCTCGTGGTATGGCTGCAGGCAGTGGGGCCCGTGTTGTGTAAGGCCACATGCTCAAAGAACTCCTTGTTTACTCTTACGTTTCCTCCAATCAGTTAGCCGGAGGTGGGAGAGTTAGCCAACCCAGCCCACCTCAAACAGCCAATCCGTGCAGGCCGGCACAAAGGCACGGCTAGTCACGTTACTTTAGTTAGGCTTCATTGGGTCAGTGTGTTTTGATCGGTCGCCTCAGTTTATTTGGAGCATTGGTTCACGGTCACAGTGGAAAGTTAAGCACACACAAACACTGGAAGGAGAATCAAGATTATGAAAAGCCAGAAGCAGCAGGGAAATCTTTTTTCATGATCTTGAAAAACAACTAAAAAACAAACTGAAGCCAATGGTCTCTCACAAGCTCGTAAGTTCGTTACGGCTTAGTACGGCACGGGTACACTATGCTTTGGACAAGACAGGACATCCATGCTGGGCTTTATCAACCCGAGTTCCAGGACACGCCGTCCTTAAGCTACAGAGCCACTGCCCCTGCCAAGAACACACACACACACACACACACACACACACACACACACACACACACACACACACACACACAGACAGACAGACAGACAGACAGACAGACAGACAGATAGATAGATAGAAATACAGAAGTTTAAACAGGCTTGCAACAGAGTAGTTTTAGTTGCACTTCAAAACTACTTTGTCCAAACTAAACACTTGGGTTTGAGTCAATATTTTGTCATATTTTTTAACCAATTTAATTGTGTGTTTATAGCAATCACAACAAATCAATTCCTGAAATATTCAATGAATCTGTCATGTTGCTCTTTTAAATTTTGTAAATATGCAACACGGCCACTGTAATAACAGTAAAAGGGTAAAAAAGCTGCTTTATTAATTATCCTTCGAGGGCATTGTCATACATTGATGGTACAACCAGAGATTTTAAAGGCATAGGTGGCAATGTGGATTGCATCCTTCAAAATGTTTGGATCTGTTATATAAATAAAAAAGGGACTATAAGCCATCTGCCAGTCATCAGATACAACCAGAGGGAACATGCTCTCAATATTTGAGTTGATAGACTGCTGGTGGATTTAAAGTAATTTATTTGCTGTGTGAATTGGATGTTGTTTGGGTTTGTCTGTGGGCTCGGGTTGGCAGATCCTGTGCCCTGGTTTTATGAGGATACCGCAGCCTGCCCTTTTTAAGAACTTGAACTATTTCAACATCTGACGTCTATAAATAGAGAGGGACCAGGGGGCAAGTCTGCTAGCGACGATTATCGTATTTATCCTGGCCTATAAGCGCACTGTTGACAGACACACTCTAATACGTACACTGAGAATGAAAGCCCTGGGTTGTGGTGGGGCTTCAAGTACATGAGCATATAGACAAGGGTAAAAAAAGACAGGGGGGGTGTATGCACTGGTATGCATTATAGAGCTTTTCAATGTGAGCAGGTGATTAATGAGACCTTCAAACTGTGTGTGAATGTGTGTGAGGAAGATTGAGAGGCTTTGAGGGAGACAGAGCGAGATAAAGAGTAAAGGGAGAAGACAGAGGAGGAGAGAGAAAGAGGGCACCCTTACTATTAAGACTAGCAGAGTGTCTACATGATTAATTACATCTCTGTGCGATACGTAGCGCCGAGGAGTGTAGGGATAAAGGAAAAATAGAGGGAGAGAGGGGGGAAGGGCAGAATCATTCATAATTATCAGGAAGGGGAATGTTGCTATTCCTGAGGGAAGATATGGCGAGGGTGACAAGGAATACATTTGGGAAATGAGCCAGCCATCTACACCTCCACCCTCAGACCTACCTAAGGGCAATAGAGCAAAGAACAGGGAGGATTTATTTTTCATATTCAGGGTCCTTTTGGTTTTCTGCATAGACATTCTACTGTAAGGTGGGTTGTAGTATTTCCGAGGCTTAAATGGGAATAAAAATCCTGGTAAAACAACGGAGCAACTGGCATAAAGACCTATGGTTCAACAACAAAATACACAAAGAAATAAATCGATCTAATACATGCATGTTGCCGGTTTTCACGAATGTAGCTACTGTAGAGGCCTGGCTGAGGGAAGCTGATGATTTTTGTTTGGTCTGTTTGTTTGTCAGCGGGATAACAAACAACTTCTGGCCAAGTGTTCATGAAACTCGTGTAAAGGGTGCACCGCAAGCCAAGAAAGAATCTGTGAAATCTTTGAGCGAATCTCAATCGCAAGGGCGGATGCACACACATTGTTTTTCACTATTGGTAAAGTTGTGAGATAGGGATGGAAAAAGTAGGAGTCGAAGAGAAGGCCACGTCGGTAAAGAGAGCATTTGAGGGGACATTGGAAGGAAGTGAGGGAGGGGAGAATCATGCTGTTTTATGTGCGTAGCTTGGGTGAGGGGTTGACTGAGGTTTATTGCTTCCCTTAACACTACCCTGCCCTGTTTGCATACTTGTATTTCTACTAAGGGCCAGCTTGAGTTCTGGACACACAATATGGTTTTACAATTTGTAACAGACTTATGGAAGATTTCTGCTACCGAGATACTGGAATAATGTGGATTATCACGGGTCCCAAAATTGAGATAAACAAAGACTTTCCCTCAATCAAAAAGCCTTAATTTATCAAGCATATCTTTTTCTGCTACATAACATTATGTCTTATTGTCTTTGTATTTTCTCAAAGTTTTAAATATAAGATAAATAGTAGAGCCTTAAAAATCTATATTAAAACGGAAAACCCGCGTCCAAACTGAACTCTAACTTGTGACAACTTGTTACAAACTGTAATCTATTGTGAGTTAAAATTAAACGATGACCTTGTTCTGACATATTAAACTGCCCAATACAGGAGAGGTGTTGATATTAGGAATGATATCATAGTTAATGACAGTTGTAAGTGTTTTTTTAGCCAATAAATGTCCAAGTAATTTATGTAACATGTTAAAGCACCCTGCGGCATACACGGCGGTTTTCACAAACCAGTCTCGTACAGAATACATTTCCCATACAATTAAAGTGCATTTTCAATGACTTTTAAAGGGAAATATATTCTCTTCTGGATTGCGGTGGCAGTTTTAAACATGTGGCTTACGCTGTATAGCGAAACCAAACCAAACAATAAAATACAACATGTATTTGTTATGTTTAATAAAGACACATCATCTTGGAGAAAATATGTTTCCCTCTAAATGTAATTGACTATAAAGCTTTATTGTATGGAAACGTCATTATTTTAGGAACTTCTTTTAGCTGTCTTAAGTGACATTTTACAAAATAATTTAAAGCTGAACACACACACACACACACACACACACACACACACACACACACACACACACACACACACACACACACACACACACACACACACACACACACACACACACACACCCCCCCACACACACACACACACACCCCCCACACACACACACACACACACCCCCCACACACACACACACACACACACACACACACACACACACACACCTTTGACTCTGACTTTCCCTCTACACGTTTCAGTATGTCCGCATGTCATTTATCATTACTCTTGTCTCCTCGATCTACCTTTGCTCTGCTGTGCGTGTGACCCTGAGCTTTGCTGTCCCTTTGACCGTGTGTTTTCACAACACAGCTGCTTAATGCCTCCCGGCTGTATCCAGGTCACGCCCACGGGACTCACTTTGGCTTGGGGAGGGGTCGACTCTTTTTTTCTCTATCTGTTGACGTACGCAGTTTATTGACCTCTGAAACTTTCAATTAAGTCTGCTGAAGGTGAGCTATGACCTCATAGAAACAGATTATGGCGATAATAGCATTAGGGATAATCATGTTGGCTAACTAAACAGTCGGTTACAAATCTAGTTTGCTTGTTTTGAAAAGTGGCGTGCCGGATCTTTTTTGCAATGAGTGTATTCGTGCTTGTCATGCATGTGAATGTTTCCAGTTTTGGTGTGCCGGTGGAGTTCACATCTGGGCCGGGTTAGCACCAGGGCCCCGCTCATGGGGCTCTTTTCTCTAATGGTGCTAAAAACAGATACAGTACACACACACACACACACACACACACACACACACACACACACACACACACACACACACACACACACACACACACACACACACACACACACACACACACACACACACACACACACACACACACACACACACACACACACACACAGAGACCACAGGCCCACTGATTCCTACCATATGTTATCATGACACGCACTTAAAGGGTAATTTCTGCAAATTAATGTTCTTGGTTTTGGCCTAGCTGCAGTTGTAACATTGCACAAGCCAGGTTCATTTCTGTGATCTGGGAACTCTTAAATTCCCCAAAAGATGTTAGACACGGCAGGAAACACAATCAGACAGTTTCTAAACAAATCTTCAAGCCAAACTTATTTAGAAAAATGGAGCTGAATCATAAATTCCTCCAAACTGTCCAGTGAACACAACCATCTCAGTTTACACACAAACCACCGAGTTAAACTTTGAACCACCACACCCACTGTAGTTTAGGAATTATTTTGGGCGCACTTCCTTTCTGTTTTTACATCCATATGATGTACAAGTGAGACCATCCAGTCATACGATTAAATTGCAATGAGCCATACATGTTCCTTTACGTTTAAAAATAAACCCTTAAGTGCTGGTCTTTCAAGTGAAAATGATGAACAGTGCTGCACCCACAGCGTGAAGCCTTCTTTAAGTTTTATGTTCAAGCTTTATACCAGTTTCACAGCTGAGCCTGCTGGTTTAATAATGAGCTATAAGAACAAGTGAGAGCTCTTATGAAAAGACATGGACCTTATTCTCTTTCAATCTATCTCTCATTTTCTCAGAATCTGTAAGTCATTTTAAAGCGCTTGACACGTTTGCAACAGAAAGAGTTTCTATTTGAGTTTCTATTTATCGGGTGTGTATTTGTGTGTGTGCCCAGTTCTCTGCTGATGTCAGCACTTCCAGACCTGTCAGCTCTCTTCCTCCTACACACCAGCCGAACAGCTGGAGAAAGGGAAGGAGGTGCTGCTGGAGGATTTTGACACACATAGGCCTGTTTCACACAATGTGTCTCTGTGTCTCTGAGTGTGTTATTTAATGTGTATCTTTTAGCACAAGGCGAGATCCTAACCCCTGCAAGGCAAACACCCATTGGCTGACACACACTCATACTCACACACAGACTCACACATACACACACCTTGGGAGACTTTTCTCCCAGCAACAGCAAGCCTCTTCCTCAGCCCCTCTAGGGTCCGCCTCTGAGGAGTCACATGACTTCCTGCTTTGATACAAAAAGGAAGCAGAGCAGCAGCCACCCTCTACATGCTTTTCATAGTGTGTCCCAGGACTGGTTTGATCGCCCCTTTCCTGACTTCCGTCACTACCTGCAAAACTGAGAGGATCAGACGGTTCTACATATCCCCTACTTTTAGAGCAAATGTAGTGTTCCATGACCTCACAACACACTTCCTTTGTGTGCTTGCATGTTTGTGTGTCCAATATATATATATATATTAATGCTTTATCGTATGTGCGCATCATTGTTTGTGTGCAAACGTGAGCTCCCCATCTTTTGTCTACACAGGTCTCCGTGCATGGAGCATGTTTCTGTTAAGGTTATTAATCATTGCCAAAGAATGATGATGACTTATTCATCATGCCTCCTCTCTGCACTGTCAGCTTAAATACACGTCCTCCTCGTCTTAATTTAAAAGTCATCGATGTTTATGTCTGCATGCTTTTTTGTCTGTTCACTAAGTCCCTGCTCATGTATAAAATATAAATATATATAATAATAATAATATATATTCACAGATATGAAACTACAAAAAACAGTATTGAATCTCTAATTAAATCGAAATCTCCTGCATTGACGTAAACAGCAAGTGACTTAAAACGAAATCTTGATAAGATCTGTGCGTGTGGTTGGCTGACACAGGACTTGAACTCAAAACAGAGACTTAAAACCACAGACTCGTACTGTCGGAGGGTGCGCTTACCAGAAGCCAACTTTCTTTTGTGTATCTTTACTGTAATTAAGAAAGGTCCAGATTTTTTTACAGGGCACTGAAGGAAATTAAAGACTATGGTTATGTTCATACAATGAAGGCTTTTTATTCATTTTCATTGCCTAGCTAAATTTAAACTCCACACACCTCCTCTGTCCTCGCTGCTTGAACGTCAATGCCATGGTGACTGTAGGAATTTCATTAGCCAAGCAGACTGTATATTGTTATTTAGTCTCAGTATTTATTTTGGGATCAAGGGTGTTGTGAACTTAAATACCCCCATGCTATCTGGGGGTTATTTGGGGGTACACATATGGGCATCTGGGCCCCCCTTTACCCAGAGCGGAGAGGGTTCAGTGGGGACACAAGGGGCCCTCCTCTGCCTTCCTCCATCCTTCTCTTTGTCCCCGCTCTCTCAGGCGCTCACAGCTTAGTGCTTCGCTACATACATGACAATACACACACACAAACACACTTTCTGTGCACAGGTCAAGTTGGGCTTTCTTTTCACTCACTAGCATGTTATATGCATCCATGAGGACACACACACACACACACACACACACACACACACACACACACACAGTGGCCCCTTTTTAATCGCAGTGTCCCCCCCCACCCAGTCACTTCACCCTCCCTCCAGTGGAGCGCGTTTCCCCACACGCAGCACTTCTTATTTATATTACCCTGCTATTAATAGACCACTGGAAACCGCACAGCTACCCCTTCTGTATCCTATGTAAGTAGAGTGTGTATTTTTTGCATGTCTAGCCAATAAAAGTACATTTTTTCAGCACCTTGCTAAAAGTTTTATTCTGAAAGATCCTTTTTGTGAAAGGGTAGCTTGGAGCATGACAGGAAACCATGATCTTGCAGGTTATCTTCTCATCTAAACTGCGGCTGACTGCATTTAACCCAAATTACCAGTTAGTGACATCAGTGCACTTTCCATGACCTATAACTGCAGAATGTGAAGCCTGCATGTGGAGATAAAAGTTTCTTGGCAAGATTTTTGAGGCTAGACTGAGTTTTGGGAGGGTGTAGCTGTGGCATGATCTCTTTTATCTACTGTACAGGCTTATGAAAGAGTCTTTATCATCTGCTCTAAACCCTCCTCCTATTCCTCATTTTTCTCCTTTACTCAGTATTTGTCTGTTTTCTCCCTTACAGCTGGCTTTTGTGATTATTTCTCCTCCTCTTCTGCCCCTTCTCCTCTTGCTCTGACGTCCTCTCATTCCCCTGTTTCTGTATTTTTCTGTCATCTCCCACTCTTTTCTCTCCTACTCTGAAAGGTCCTTTCTAAGTCAACTCTCCGCACAAAAGCTGTATGGTGGCTCTAGCTGGCTGCGGGCCAAAACTCTGTGCTCTGGCTCTCTCTCCCTCTCTGTGTTGGTGAGCAGCAATCACTCAATCTGCCTCTCCTTTCCACCCCACTCTCCTCTTTCCAGCTCTCTTTTTGTTTTTCCTCCTCCACTTTCTTTTCTCTGAGGAGGCAGAGTGGGTAGAAAGTGTGAGATCTCGAATGCTCAAATGTTCGCTTTCACACACACATGCACACTGTGACTTGTCTGAGGAGCTGTGGGGCTCAGTGCTCCTGAAAGGGGTGTGTCTGGTAATCCTTTGGAGCTTGTGTGCGAAGGCCTTGTAAACCGGAGAGGGGAGAGAAAAAAGTGGAAGAAGAAAGGAAGAGTAGAGGGCGAAAAAAACAAGAGAGAAGGCGCTGACAGGCTTTTCAGCAGAGCGGGCCCCTTTCAGATAGTAGGCTCAGCACCACAGCTTCCACATGCTAATAAAAAAAGCACACATACTAGCACAACACACTGACCTTAGAGTGTGTGAACCTTTCATGCAGAACTCTTCAGAAAAACCTCACCTCGAAGTTGATTGACAGCGCTTTGACCCAAACATACACATGCTGACAGTAATTAAAGCCTAGCCCATGAATGCTAGTCACGCAACAAGTTCACATCACTTCAGACTACGGGTCTAAAAGTAGAACAAAATAAGAAAGCAATTGAAAAGTATATCATTGGTAATCAAGGAATGAATAAAAATGCAATACAGAACGTACTTCAGCTTGCACAAGAAACATGGTTTCATGTGTCGAATGAGTAATGTCTGACTAAATATCCAACTTGTGACTTTTACCCATCTGAACTCACATGCTAACCCTGCCCCAGTCACTATGGTGTGGCACGAGCAGTCAGCAGCCGCCGGCCTCAAACTGACTGAAATAACCAGAAGAAAAGGGAAATGGTTGGTCAGTCTGATGCTTAGCATCCCCGGTCACGAGATCGAGGTGAAAGAAAGTGCTGAACTGGCTGTAGCTCTGTGTTGCAACATGAAAAGACAGAAGATTTCTGTGTGTCACACTATGTATTTAGATAATCTAAATAAACCTTCTGAACCTATGCACTTGGTATCGGTCTGTGCGCACCATCCTCACTGTTATGCATTATGATTAGAGTGTGTGTGTTTAAGTTTCAAGGTGTGGTCAAAGTCTTTATATATGACATGCATTGTAGGGTGTGTGTGTGTCTGTGTCTGTGTTTCTTCAAATGTTGCTATGTACTTAATTATATCATCCAGTCTTTTAAGAGACCAAAGAAGTAGCTACAAATTAAATGACAAGTTTGACAAAAAAAAAACACGTTATACCACTCTCCATGTGAAGATGGTTAGCTTAGCTTAGCTTAGTATATAGACTGGAAAAAGCTAGCCTGCTATGTGCAAAGATGACAATCTGTCAAAAAGCACCTTAAAAAAAAAATCACAAATTTACTTTCAGATCTTATTTGTTCAATCCAAACAATATCTAAATGACCAAAATGACAATATGTGAATTTGAAAAGGGTTAAGAGCCACATTTTTAGACTCTGCAATAAAGCCCATGCCATATTTCCCAAGAGGTGAAGCTATTCTTTTACAGAAAACCCTGCAAATAGTAAATAATCATTGTAAGTCCTCACAAATATAGCTTGTAGAAATGACTCTCAGCATCTCCAGATATGCCGATTCAATGACAACATCGGCCCAACCTTTATGGCACTACTTAACTTTGCGTACCATTGTCTGCGTAATCACACTCTGAGTAAGCGTGTTCATCGTATCTGTGGGTGCATGCGGGTGTGTATGGGTCGGCATCTTTTTGTTGTTTTTAGCTTTGTTTTTCCAGTGTGCCCTGGAGTAAAAGCCTTCCGTCTGTCTGGTGCTCTATTCCACACAAAGTGGGTCAGTGGCTGGCTGAGTAAGAGGGTAAAGTCAGGCTAAAGTCAACCAGTGTGTGTGTGTGTGTGTGTGTGGGTGTGGGTGTGGGTGTGGGTGTGGGTGTGTGTGTGTGTGTGTGTGCATAATTGTGGGTGGGTGGGGAAGACTTCCCTACATCCACCATAACAAGTTCAAAGCTGGGGCAGTGTGAGAAGACAAGACAAGAAAGACGAGATTTTGAAAAGGAAACCGAGAAAGCCAGACAAAAATGCAATGATTGCTACTGTACGAAATAACTGGTTCCTAATAAAGAAAATGCAGGCGGGTGTAAATGTGCGAGATGTGTAGATGGAAAGACAGACAGACAGATGTGTAAAGGGAGGGCTCGGACAACAGAAACTGCTGCAGGGTGCTTTTAATGTGAAGTATGCAGACAGACACGGCTGCAGAGGGAGCAGTAAAGTGAAGTGTACAAGACTTTATTTTGTCTGCTTTTTACAGTCTGCTTGTCTGGGTTAGACTACTATGGGCAACGCCTAGGGAGCACCACTTACAGGGGGTGCTCGAGTATGCGTGGGTTTCTGTGTTGGAGCACTTAGGGGTAGAGTAAGCACTGTAGAAGAATTTGGGTTAGCGTGAATTATTCACTTGAGCATAGCATTGCCGAGCTAGCTTCTCCTCGGGCTGCGCACACTCATTTTAAAAAGGCAGGAATAAGGACTCGTACAGTAGCTGTGGCAGGATTTCTGCGTGTATCAATGGGTTTATATGGTCCAGCAGATTAGATAAACAATCCTTTATCGAAGTCAATTGTGGTTCACGAGTCTGTGAGGAAGCCCTGTGATCAGTGTCTGAGTGAGGAGACAACCACAGGGAAACTCACAGGGTAAACTGGGTAGCATAAAGGTTTGAAAAGGTAGAAAACCAACCAGCTTCACAATCTGTTTGCCTCCCTTCATGCCACCATTTATTCATGATACTCTATCCTCCTCTACCCTCATCTCACATTCAAACAGAGAGAATATAAATACCCTGCTCTGCTATATTCGCCACGAGTTGTCTGTTTGGATGGTGTGTGTGTGTGTGTGTGTTTGTCTGACTAACACACTGTACTATTGCACTCTTGAATGCAACAGGGCACCCCATGTTAAATCATTCCCATCCCCCACCTACACTCCTCTGTCCTCTTCCTTCTCCTCCCCCTCGCCTCTTCAACTTCCCTTCCTCTTTTAACCTCCGCGCTTTATTCCCCCTTTCCTCTCTTGCCTCAAGTCTCTCTGGGTTTGAAAGTTGGAACGTAGCCAATTAACACAACAGCCGGTTGAGGTGGTGGAGGAGGGGGACAGAGAGAGAGAAGGCTCACATCGCTACACACTGACCTACATACACTTCCACCCAGCTGATTGAATCTTACGTTGAGGCCTGCGGCCAATCATGAGTGGGGGTGGAGTGCCAGCGAGCCAATGGCGTCAGCCGCTCTACGCGGAGCTCTTGCACTGTCTCCATACAGTTTTCAGTAATCATACAGAGGCAGAGAGAATGAGAGAGACAGAGAGAGAATGGGTGTGCTTGACAGATGAGAGTCACGGAAAACCAGCGAAAGAAAGAAATAGACAGAATGGAGTGAGGCAGAGGCAAAAAATAGAAAAGCAAAATGTGGCTCAGAAGAAGAAAAAAAAAAACCGTTTCTCGTCTGCTCTGTGCCTCAAAGTCTTATGGAGCTACTACTGCAGACAGATAAAGGCTAATACTGGCTAATTTTAAAGAGTGGATTAGTGCCCTGTATTTGTCCTTGCTCGTTTCCCAGCCCGAGGCCAACGCTAGCCTTTTTCTGAGCCTGAGAAGTCTATGCTCCTCCTCGTCGTTCTCCAAAACAGTCCCTTAATATCATTAAGAGCCACTCAAAAATATCAAAAGTGACAGAATGTATTGCTGCCCCTTCCAACGCAATTCCTGACTCAACTTTGTGGTTATTATCATGCTTTTACTTGAGTTTGAACTTGGTTTCATGAAACCCTGAGTTGTATGAAAGTCAATCATAAACTGTAATACAACTTAAAAAAACGCCCAACGTCAAGTTTTTGAAGCGGTGTGTCATTTAGCACTATGGAAATGACTTGCTGTGTTGTTGTTTCTAGCAGTTATACATCTTGCGATGACTGGTACAGTAGGTGGTAGGCCTAAATCACATAATCCCACGATTAAGATGGGAGCTGTTGTGTTTTCTTTTATTATGTTAAATCTTTACGACAAATTCACACATGAAGGTGGGAAAAGAACAATATGATTTACTCTAGATGTCTAAGACTGACAACAGACACTCTGAGCTCATCTACACACAGCCTGAGGATAGAGATACCAAGATAACTGTCACCCACAAACACTGCACTATCTACACACTCAGATCCTTTAAGCGCACAGACACACACCTTTGATAACACTGTGCCACCACAGAGAGGATGAGGGCATCCCTGGCACTGCACAAAATGGAAAGTTCAACCTGCAGCCAACTAACTGCAGGCTCTAAAAGAAAACCTTACATAAGCATTTAAGCCCAACAGAGATAATGCATTTCTGTTCTATTGTTTTCTGCTCTATCTGCCTTCGTTTTGCTATGGTGGCGAAAAACGGGAAGGAAGGAAAGGGAGTCTCAAAAGCGAGACAATAAAAAAGCCAAGAAAGGCAAACTGAAAGGAAAAAGAGGGGGCAGCGTGAGGCACACTAACCCATATTTACAGAGATGGAGGCTTATTCAGCTCCCTCAACAGAGACAACACTCTGGGAATTATGGATTATGGGAAGTAGAAGGAAGACAAAAAGCTCTCATATGGTACCTAGGGAAAAGATTGGATTTTTTTTTGTTGATATTTGATCATTTTTTATCTTGACGGCACGGCCATATTGACAGATTACTCAGGTTTTGGTACTAAAGTTGCAGCCGTGATCAGTATACTGTGGCTTGGTGTTTGTGAGTTGACTGGCGGTTTTTGTTTTGATTCAGTGTAATAGTGACATGCTTATTCAAATCCCCCCCCCCCCCCATGTCAAAATTCTATGATGGAATCTTATGAGATAGGGCGCCCTTCTCTAGCATGTTAGTCCTCTAAAATGTTATATAACCTTAAGGAAATGCAGAAACTATTTAGAAACACACAACAGCAGAAACATAAAGAAAATACCAATTTTATTTGATTATATATTTATTTTTACCATCGCTTTGGCGCGATCCCCCTGGTGTGGCGCCCCTATGCATTGCATACAGTGCATACCCACCTTTTGCGCCACTGAAACCTCCTATAATGTCTTGAAGTTTTTAAGCATCATCAAATTATACGGCATTAGTATTCAAATGATTACTAAACTTGTTTAGACCCATGCTTCTCGGCTGCTCACGCCAAAGGTCTCTCCACCTCTGCTTACATATATTGACATTCAAAAACACTCCCAAACACCAGATCTGTATCTGGTTCAAACACCCTGGTGCACACACACACACGCACGCGTACACACGCAAACATACACCGTACATTAATCAGACTAAAAGCCTTTCAACCACACATTGATGTCACTGCACGGCGATAATCCATCGCCGAGGAAACAGTGGTCAGCACTGGTTTGGCTCACACTGTTGGTCCATAGATGCCCCCCCCCCCCCCCCGCCTCTTTTTCAGCAGACAGCTGAGCCTATCGGGAGTGATGGGTCTTCATGAATAATGCACACATTGACTCAAGTGCTCGTATGAAAATGGATTCCTGACCAATATTGACCGTCTACTCGAAACAGAAAAAACGAGCAGCACTCAACCCGCTAAGGTCTCTCCAGAGTGAGGTGTCCTGGGTAATTAGCCCGTATCGTGAAAGTGAGAGGGGTGGAGCGCTCTCACGCTGATACAAGGGGGAGGAACCATACTGGGCATGTTACAGTGCTCATGTCATACTGGTATCTGTGTGGCGGCCTTTTCGCCCTGCGTTCACGTGGCACCATTTAGAACCGCTATAAACACTTGGTCAGACAACACTTGATACAAACTGGTTCATTTCAAGCATACCCAGACCCTAACAGACTTCATCGAGAGGAAAGAGTAATACACCCTGCATATCAGTGACAGCTGCTGACAGTGCTCTCCAATAAATTAATAACAGCTTTAACAGATGTTTCTACTTATGTTTGAGTTAGTTATTTCCTTGCATTTGGACAATCAAAAACAGAGTTTGTCTGAACTTGTCTCTTGAAGCTGCAGCTGTAGATAGCGCCTTATTATGGATTGTGATAAATCAAAAAGAGTTAGGCAAGGTGACCTTTGCTCAAAATGCAAGATGTCTTCTGACTGCAAACTAATTCTGTTGCACTGAGCAAGATTGACCTCCTTCTGTGTGATTGTTAAACATAAAGTGAACGAAGAAGAATTACGAAGCCTTAATGATCTTAGTAATCTAACCACTAAAAGACAAAAGATGCCGAGATTTAAGGTCCATATTCAACAGTTGTCTTTTTTTTTACTTTGTTGGCTTTTTTAAGGAATATATTCTTTGATCTCCTTTTATTACCCTGGGTCACAGTCGCCTGTAGTGTGTAGTCTCTTTCATAGATAGTAACAGTGTAACGGGGTGGGACTGCACACACTGACTGCTTGCTTGACTCTCTAGCCGGATCACATGAGCTCTAACACTGAACACTGTACGTACCCATCCCCCAACACCAATATACTGAGGGAATGAAAGAAAGAATGGATGGAGATAGGGGAAGAGGAGGAGAAGGCGAGAGGCCCATTTGTTTTTCCTTTTTTCTCTGTTGCTTTAAGTCCTCAAATGCCACGCTCACCTGAACGCTTCCAGAAAGGAAAGCAGGAGAGAAAGTTGGCTGTGCCGGGAAAGTGAGGATCTCTCTGGAGGAAAATGAACAACAACAGCTGGGGCCAGGGCTTTCCCCTGCATTAGCCCAGCCCCCTCTGTGTATAATACTACTACACACACGTGCCTATATATTCATAATGAACATAAAGCCTCCTCTACACCAGGGCCCCTCCATATTCAAATGCCTGGAGCAGAGAATGGAAATAAGAAACTTGCACTAGAGTATGTCTCCCTGGCTGGGTGCTTGAGTGTGTATTGCCCCAGTTTTATTACATATGTATACTGTTGGATGCTTGTGTGCTTATGTGTGTATTCGGCGTTGTGTCCTTGTCGTGAAGCCATTTTGAGACCCTCCAGGTCTTAAGGTCATTGTCTCTGGGTATCGGTTACTCTCCTCAGCAGCACAGAGGGACTAAGTGATTGATGGACAGATGGCTCACTGATTGGTTGGGATGAAGGTCGCCGTGGGAACAGTGGGATGAGCTACAAGTTGAGAGGAATAACACATGCATGCACCCATAATGCTTACAAACACACCACCATACAGGGTGAAGGTGAAGGAAGGGCTGAAGGAGAGTGTGTAACGCAGAAAGGAAGGCTTCATGTCTGGGTAGAGCGGTGCCCAATGTGCCTTGGGGCTTTGGACCGATTTCATGCCCCCATAAGCAATGAAACACACACACACACACACACACACACACACACACACACACACACACACACACACACACACACACACACACACACACACACACACACACACACACACACACACACACACACACACACACACACACACACACACACACACACACACACACACACACACACACACAAAATGCTGGGCATTCTCTCTGCGCAGCTACCCACATCAGATGAAAAAAGCATGGCACGTGGTGAGAGACGGAGGGACAGAAGAACAAAGATAAGCATGAGAGATATCTGCTACAATATGCATTCACTGATGGTTGCAGGAGAGTGCTCTAACCATTCAAATAACACTCACTTTTTTAATGTTTCCAGCTACAGAAAGGCTTTCCGCGGCAAAATTTTCAGTAAATATTCCTGAGAAAGTAGGTTGTGCCTTTTTAACCTTTGCAGAGAATAGCATGCATGAGTCCTCTAATAACACCATTTGCAAAGGCAAAAACAGCACTGTTCTATCCAAGAAGATATTGTTAAGTGAAGTCAATAATCTTCACTTAAACGGCTTAATGGTTTTGTATATTCCGGATTTACAAGTACGATTTGGAAATTGTACGTCAGTGGACCCTCACAAGGGGTGTGGAATGTTTTTAAACAATAGGGGTTTCTGGCTTAACAGAACTGTCAAAGGACATACAGACAAAAAATATATATATGTATAAGTGCCATGCTCAAGGATATATCCTTACTAGCTGTTCAGTTTGACATTTTTTTTCAGATATGCCCAGCTGGTCCATGAATTTGACCCTGTAGACCTTTTCGTATATCCTTAGTGTACTATCTATGTTTTAGACCTGGACATCAAATGCAACACTCGCATGCTGAATTCCAACAGAGCAGAATATGTCGGAGAAGGTAGAAGGGGTATGTTGCTTTCAGTGCAACAGCGGACCAAAGTCAATCTGGGACTGTAGGGTTGTGGGTGAGAGTCCGCCAGAATCCTTTCTCTCTGGGTTACTAAACCAGCATTCAAATTCTGACCTTTTCCTTTCCTCGGCTTTAGGTAGATATGCTCCTGCGCACACCCCTGGAGTCAGATTTCACTAATTCCACAGTCTCAACCTAAGATTCATTTCAAAGATTAATCTGTGAGCTCTTTAGCTTTCAAGGTTTTTCTTAAATAAAACCAACTTTTTTCAAAAAATATTTGGCTTAAGGTTAAGTTAGTTTGCACACGGTCTACCAACACATAGGGACATGCTTATTAGATTGACCCATATTTGCTGCTGCTGTGCTCTACAGGCATATATGCTGACCCTTATCAACCCCGCCAACTCTCTCTTATAAAACACAGGTGTGCAAACACAAAGGTTTACCTAGGCCTCATAAACCATAGCAGATAAGTCGAGAGGAGTGCAGAAATGAAGAGGAAGGAGGCCCATGTCCTCCGATCCTCAGTAACCTCCTAATCTGGGCTGTGACTTGGCCTATTTTTTTTTGTCCCAAGATCACATGAGACAAAAAAAAGTGGAAGTCCTGGCAAAGATATGAGGTAATTTGCTGCCTCATCAAATCAAAAGCTAAGAATCAAATCAGTTCAAAGAAGGGATTGCCAGCTGTTATTTAATTTGTGATCAGAAGGTTATAAGTTGGAAAACTGACATGATCAGCTAGTTCTCAACAAGACTTAGAAGCATCCATGCTAGCGGTTCTGCTAGGCCTTTGTTAATGCTAATGATGAGGTTTCGACCGTATGATCATTCTAGAAGAAGACAGTATCAAATCAAGTTGATATAATCCAATTGGTGGGACACATGAATGTGTTCACCAGATTT